>NW_013665932.1:35338-49387 GCF_000517525.1 Limulus polyphemus
AACTCTTGGACTACTCTTTTACCAACGAATAGTTGGATTGACCGTCACATTATAACGCCCCCACGGCTGAAAGGGCGAGCATGTTTGGTGGAACGGGGATTCGAACCCGTGACCCTCAGATCGAGAGTCGAACTCCCTAACCACTTGGCCATGCCGGGCCCAGACGGGACACAGTAATATTTTTTTTATTTTACACAAAGTAAAAAGTGAGAAGAAATTAAAACACCAAATTTGCACTCTGTTTTCCATAGTAGATATTAATAGCTTCTATACAGTATTCTACAGGATCACAGCAACCCTCATAAATATTTTATATCAATTTTACTCGTCTTACGAATGACTAATATAATTTATAAAAAGAAATCTAAGTAATATCCTTTTAGAATTATTAACTCCTTCCTTCTACCGCGAGAGAGAGAGAGTGTGTGTTCCCATGCTTTAATCATTCCAGCACGCCTGCTTGTGCCTAATTATTTTTTTGGTCCACAACTACTTGACACAAAGGAAGAACACACATTTTTAAAGTAAAAGATGTTACAGTTTTCATTTTTATAGCTCACGTGGAAAATTCCCACACGAATGTCTTCTTTCTTCATACATAATTCACGAATAACATCTACGAGAAGTCTCTCGTTAAGGTCTCGAGGCTTATTCATTTAACGAAAGCTAGTTTGTTCCAAAGAAAAATGTGAAGTAATTTGTCCAAAGCGGAATACAAGGGGTAGGATTTGCAGCTTACGGTAACGAGCACGTGATCTAATCAATTAATACCTTCACTAATTGCTGATAAGCGTTTTTTTTTTTGTCTTGTTTTGGGGGAGGATTAAAGTTTCTATTTCATAAATTCTAACTGACATATATCGTGACCATCGTCGTGACTGACTGATACACTTGTTTACGATTGCAAAGATATAAGGACGAATTAAAGATTAACTTGCCTCTTCTCTCATCATCAGCCCCCCCCCCCTCCAGTGACACAGCGGCATGTCTGCGGAGTTACAACGCTAGAAACCGGGTTTCGATACCAATATTTTAACACTAAACAAGTGAAAAGAAAAAATCACTTATTTATTATTTTGTTTATATTCTATATCCACGTCTCATTGCTTTGTTTTAACTTTTCTATAAGTTGTGAACAATTAAAATATGATTAAATCTAAACGTATAAAAAGCGTAATAGCAGTAAAAGCATGATTAAATTTAGAAACCGTATTGAATCGTGATGTATTTTCATTCAGCATCTATTGTGACCAACAAGTTATTCAGGAAAAGGGATTTTAAAGTGTTTTTCCAAGAAAGCAGACCGTGTCTAAGAGTTGTCAGCATCATTCTACTCTGACCTGTTAGCTTTACATAGTCCATGAATCGCACAGTTGTCTATCTTTGACATTTCTTTTAATTGGTAGTCCTAAAGTGCATATGTTAACAGTCCACGCATCAAGTGGCCTGACATATATTTTTGATAGTTAATTTGCTACTTATTCCAGAGTAGTCATCTACCTTATAGAAACAACCAATGAAAGTATTTGCACATATTTAGTTGGAGTGTCGACAAAACATTTTTATCATTTTCTAGTTATGTATTTATTTGTATATACATTATATTACGATGGGATAACAACAAATATCCTTGAAAGTGACGGTAACATACCTTTACAAGGGTCTGGTGGTTAGGGCGCTCGACTCGCAATCTGAGGGTCGCGGGTTCGAATCCCCGTCACACCAAACATGCTCGCCCTTTCAGTCGTGGGGGCGTTATAATGTTACGGTCAATCCCACTATTCGTTGGTAAAAGAGTAGCCCAAGAGTTAGCGGTGGGTGGTGATAACTAGCTGTCTTTCCTCTAGTCTTACACTGCTAAATTAAGAACGGCTAGCGCAGATAGCCCTCGTGTAGCTTTGCGCGAAATTCAAAAACAAACAAACAATACAAGGGTCAACTGGGTTTTTAAACTTTAACATTTCGGTCTACTGGGTGAAATAAAAACATAGCTAACAAAATACAGTTTACCTGGATCAAAGTTTACAAGATGTTTACACAGTCATGTTAAATTGTTAAGACAAAAGAGCAAACACTTCATGCTATTGACTTCCTATTTTGACATTTTCTTACGTTGCTTGGTATTGATGTATAGTCCTTTGGTCGTCATTAATAACCTAAAATACTTAAAGTGTTTGGATAACTTGTGACATACCGTCACAATTAATTACCCGTTATTATTCAGCGGACTCTTATGCAAAACTAGAAGCAACGAATCAAATAATAGATAAAGCTTCTACGTCATCTTTTTCTTCACTGAAATTTACGTGTTGTTGAAGAAAATTAATTCCCCTTCTTATATATTCGGCGACACTCTACATTGGAATACAGATGTTTTCAACAGTATTATATTGGAATAATCGGTGAACAATGCTATCCTTATCGATATTGAGGGATACTAGAACTTTGAGGATGTAAATCTATATATATATATATATATATGTGTGTGTATAGTAATAGTACTGTCTGTTGTATGTCCAGATGGATCTTCACCAAATTTGGCATGAAGATTTGTTGGGTCCATGGGGAGATACATGCAAATTTCAGTTTCACATTTTGTGTTTTGCAGTTTTTATAAGCGTTTTTTTACAATTACATATAAGGGAAGCAACGTTTTATGATAACCTTTCATTAATCATGAATTTACATAATTTCCGTCCAGGGGACGAGTACTCCAGTTAGTATCACGATATGGTAAATATTAATTAGCTAATTTTAATTTTAGAATCAATCGTTTCGGTGAGGAGAGCTATTGTATCAATTTATTCTTAGGTATGATACGACTAAATACGTGTAACAAAATCACTCACATTTTAAACTTTTTGTCGACGTATTTTGACCCAATACACAGGACTATGGTGAATTGGAGAACTGTTAAAGCTCAGAGAATAAAAGATGATTTATTTAACCTTAGTTACTAATTTTCTATTGATAAATATATTTTAACTTGGGATTTAATGTTGACAGATTTTTGTGAAACTTTTATCTACTTGAACGCCACTGTATATACTTCTCCCATGTATAGGCTCATTTTTCAAACTATGAAATTCACGAGTCACTTGGTTCGATGATAAGGTTGATTTATGTGTAGTGTAGATAGTCATGAATGTCATATTCTACTGTGTCCAGTTAATATTTCTCTTTCTTTTTGTTTCAGACAGTTATATAAATAAGATGTAAAATACAAAATATAACAAGTTAGAAGAGTAGTCATATTGGTTCATAATTAAACACATCAATTAATTAGAAGTTACGACTTCCCTTTAAGTAGGATTATCTGTGCTGTTCCCACTACGGGTATCGAAGCCCGGTTTTTAGCGTTATAAGCCTTCAGACTTACCACTGAGAGCTGTACTTTAAGATAATTTGAGGAAAACATATTAATTTTTAGCAGTGTCCGTTGTAAGAGAATAACAAGAATGGTTATTTAGTATAAATAGAGTTACGTACCTGGCAAAAAACGAAGCTGCTGCCGAAGGCTGCGAAACGTCCATAACTGGACCACAAGGAGAACTATAAGAAGTTTCTTGAAGATAAGAAGACTGCGAAAGACCGCTGTAGGAGAAGGAGTGTGGAAAGGAGTAACTCTGTGACAAAGAAACGTTTTTAGTTATGTCTAGCCCTCCTGGGACTTCAGTCAGTGGCTTGACAAACACTCCATGACCTACTGCACTACTCTGAAAACCTCCACTGGAGGGATAATTATGGCTGTTTGACGAAAACAAACCTTTGGACAAATGTATGTCATTGATGGTCACTGAACGATGATCATCCAACTGAGTGGGCGTATATCCGTACATTCTGGAATCACTGGCAGTTGAGCCATTAATCTCTCGGAGTGACACCGTAGAACAGTACGAATCTGCTCGAGCGTCTGAGGCTGTCAACAAATAAGATTGTGCCTAAAAGGGAATATATATAAATAAATATAAGTTTTTATCTATATCTACTTCCCCATCTATAAATTATAGTCTTTAAATAGCTAAGTTATCACAACGTTAGCGGCTTCTAAGGAGGCGAATTTCTTTTATTACAGACCACGATAGTAAGTCATTTTGGTCTAGAAGTCTGCTAATATAAATTCGTCTTTTAAACTGGCAAGTAGTAAAACTATTTTCAAAATTAATACAAAATGACAAATACGTATTAAGAATTATTCTTATACTTGGATTTGGATCCAGAAGGTTTTCGAATAAAGCTTTGAAATACGACAAGAATTCCAACTTGAGCATGATAATCAAGATGATAACTTCTTTAAGTTTTTCACGTGTTTGAACGCAACAACGACATTGAAAAACATAAAATTCACACACACACACATACACAGTTCAAGTAACATCAGTTTAATTAGATACAAGTGGTAACTCACAAATATTTTTCTTTGGTGGACTATTGAGAGACAAATGAAGAATTTGGAGTTTGTCATTTCACAAATGGGGAAAAAATACTAGTATATGAACAATGTTTCTAAATAGAATGCAAGAAAGTCGCGTTTTTATGTCAACTAACCTCAACAGTCTTCGAGATGAAAAAAAAATTTTAATGTTAGCTTCATAGCTATAACAGTAGAACGACATGGCAGCATTCCAGCCGCCTAACAATGACACCACTGTCGCGTAGCCTTGATTGCAAGATTTCGTCTAATATTTAGTCTGTCCTTCAACAACTGCGGTCCCCCATTGGCACAGCGGTATGTCTGCGGACTTACAACGCTACAATCCGGGTTTCGATACCCGTGGTGGGCAGAGCACAGATAGCCCATTGTGTAGCTTTGTGCTTAATTATAAACAAACAAACAGTAAAATTATTTACAGAAGGTTTAACCACCCAGTGGCACAGCGGTATGTCTGCAGACTTACAACGCTAGAATCCGGGTTTCGATACCCGTGTTGGGCAGAGCACAGACAGCCCATTGTGTAGCTTTGTGCTTAATTACAAACAAACAACTGCGACAATATTTTTTTCGTTGAAACTATTAGCAGCTGCAAGCCCGGATACATAGGACGGATGATAGACAGTTCAACGCCACACTATCCGCAAAACCGTTGTGTGTATTTTCTGTAATTATGAAATATTCGAACAAATACTTGAATATTATAGCGCCCATAAAATTTTACTTATTTGTCATCGGATTGTTATATAAATAAGAAATTTCAAAAGAAATCAACGTTAAAAAAAATCTGAATGACTTTTGTACTACTAAGAAATGTATTATCAAAGGTCTGGGCTAATTGTGGCCCAATGGTTAGCGTCCCGGATTGTGGAGCTAACGTGGTTCGTGTCCCGTTACTTGTCATTAGATTGTTATATAAAAAAAAATTCAAAAGAAACGAACAATTTGAGACGCTAAAAAATGTAAACGACATTTATACTACTAATAAATGTATTATCAAATGTTTGTACCAAGCGTGGCCCAATAGTTAACATCCCGGACTGTGGGGCTGACGTGGTTCGTGTCCCGTTACCGCCCTCTAAAAAATGGTGCTGTGGATACCTTATAGAATTGAGTTTCAAAAGTCACTATTTGTCTGACAAAAGTAGCCCAAAAGTTGGCGGTGAGTGATGTTGATTACTTGTCTTTCCTCTAGACTCTAGTTTCATAGTTAAAGACAGCTAGCGCATAACATCATAGGGGCTCTAGTGTTGTAAGTCCGCAGACATACCGCTGTGCCATTAGCGGTATATCAGCAAACGTACAACACTAGAAACCAGGTTTCGATACCAGTGGTGGGCAGAACACAAATAGCCCAAACATCATAGGTTTGTCTCTCTTTACGTAGAAACATCGTGTGTAAAAATGCGTTTCGAATGAGAAAAATGTGATCAAATTTGAAACATAAGCTGTCAGTTTTGTCATAATATATACATTTGGCGAAATGTACGATTATTAGTGATCACGGAGTTATTTCTGTTCAGAATTATGTCACTCTTGATTATTGGGAAATACATTTGACGAAATGTACGATTATTAGTGATCACGGAGTTATTTCTGTTCAGAATTATGTCACTCTTGATTATTGGGAAATACATTTGAGTACTTGTTAACATAGGTCTATATATGACATTTTGATATTGCTTGTTAAATCACTCGTCATCTGTGATGTGACAGATTAATTAAAACAACCGATTACACATCTCTCCATACAGATATTAGTATTAAAACAATATCTTGAGAATCATGAGCTAAGGTAATATAAAATCATATACACCAAGTTTGCGAAGCTTTATAACTATAAATCCAATATTCTGTCTTATGATCACATAGAAAGTCAATATTTTGAAATGGATCTCAACATCCGCGAGTTCATAAAATAATCATTATAACCTACCTACAGGTCGAGGATGCATGTGCAGGAGTAACAGATATTCATCCCATTTACTGTAGAATGGACTATTAATGCACGTGTAGGGGAAAGCTGTGATTAGGTGGTCATACTTAACTGCTCGTGCTGGATAAATTAGACTTCCTTTAATGTTTGTGAAAGAGTGAACATTCGATTTGCGACATTGGGACAGTGCACTACGTAACATATACTTTTGAAACTAATAATGGCTGGAGACGGCTTAAATACTTATACTTTTGAACCGATTACACATCTCTCCATACAGATATTAGACGGCTTATACTTTTGAAATTGTACCCCCTAGAAATCAGATAATTCATAAAAAAAAAGTGAAACTTTTGTTTTGTATCTCGATACCAAGTAAGATAAAAGATGCAGAAAAAAAGGAAATTGACCAACAGCGGTGTCTGCTCCCATCTGTATCAGCATACTTTTATCATATATAACAAACGACAAAAAACAACATACAACCACTCGTTCCTCTTTTTTGTATTCTTTTTTTTACAACTTTAAGTTCTTTCAGTTAGTGAGTCTCTATTTTTTATCCACTCGTAGGGTGATGACAAGCGTAACGGGAGGAGAGAAAAAGTGTTCTATAATGATGCCTCACATCAAGGATGAGAAGGGAAGAAACGGAGTAGGCCAACAAGTTACGTCGTGGTGAAGTCAGTAACAGCTGGCTACGCACGTCGCTTTCAAAACCTAGCCTTAATCCTTGTCTACGGACGGACACGTCCGTCAGTTTCTTGACTTTTCATTTTATAAAACGTCAAAAGATATTTCATCGTACAAATCATTTTTGATTTGCTCAAGAATTTAGCAACATTATGTTGTGTTGCTACATCTATTATGGAATAGACAAAGAGAAGTTTTTTGCAATTCCTTTAAAGGTTTAAGTTGTAATTAATGTATGAAAATCCAGGTACTTACGCCAGATAACCTCAAAAAGCATCTTCTCACAACTGTCAAACGGCACCTTAAGCGGCACGCGAACTAAACACCAGGTCAGAGAACCCAAAGGTCGGGTATAGTCGTCCCTAATGAAGAACTGGGAGGTCAACCAGTTAGAAGTACCCTCCACCTACACAGCTACTCATAACCGAATATTAGGATTGGCAGTAACTTTTATAACGCGCCCAAATGTGAAAGTGCGGAACGTGTTCTAAAGTATATTGCAGCTTCAAACTTTGATGTGCACCATGGAACGCTATAATCACTAAGCCACGCCAGGCCTAAATAAAGCATTATTAAGCTTTCGGTGAGAAGACGAAGAGATAACCCAGGATTAATCAAGAGCGCATTTCAAAACAATCTGGTGTGGCATGGCGTTTAGGGTGCTCAGGATGAATATCAGAGACCTCAAGATTCATGACACGTTTCTGCAAAAACGTGTTCCGCACGTTAGGACTAGGGAAATGCTATATAGTGTCGGAAACATCCAATGGTTCACATAAACAATAGTAGCCCAACAGTTGGCAGTGGGCGCTTTTGACAAGTTACCTTCCTTCCAGTTTATTAGTTCAAAATTAAGGACTATTACTATCTGTATCTTTGCATAAAAATTGTAAAACAAACACAACAGCAGTTAAAAATAACCCAAAATAACAGAATAAAAAATAAAAAATAACCCAAAATAACAGCATAAAAAATAAAAAAAATAACCCAAAATGGTACCACTCATTTTTATTTCTAATAATCTGGGAAAAATTAATAATTATGTGAGTAATTTCAATTAGAAATAATGAAAAAAACTAGACAATAGGGAGAAGGACAATGATCTAAGCATGTGAATTTAGTTACTCGTGTTTATGTAAGTATGAAACATTACTTAAGTAAACCAAAGACTTTCAGAGACAGTTTTTAAGTTTGTAGCTATACAATTTGCTATCTGTGCTGTGCCCACCACGAGTATCGAAACCCGATTTTTAGCGTTGTACTTCCGCATACATACATACCGCTGAGCCAGTGGGGAGCTGGTAGCTTTTAAGCATAATTTCATTTCTTGCAAAAAAATTTTAACCTTACTTGTACTGCATTTTGATATTGAACCCCCCAGTGGCTCAGCGTTAAGTCTGAAAAGATATGATGTTGAAAAATCGGGTTTCGATACCCGTGGTGGACATAGTAACTTTGTACTTAACAACAGACAAACCCATTAAAATGTAAAGGACAGCCTGTAATTGAATGAATAGTAATTATGATCCAGGTTTCGTTAATATTTTAAGTTGGACGTTTTATTACGCTTTTCGTACCTTTTTGTTTTTGTTTTTTGTAATACGTGGGACAGCGGTAAGTCTACTACGGATATACAACGCTAAATTGAGGGGTTTGATTCCCCTCGGTGGACGCAACACACACAAATGCCCCCCAGTGGCACAGCGGTATGTCTGCGGACTTACAACGCTAGAATCCGGGTTTCGATACCCGTGGTGGGTAGAGCACGGATAGCCCATCTTGTAGCTTTGTGCTTAACTACAAACAAACAAACAAATATTTGTAATAAAATTTAAGAACTTGAAAAACATAGTCCGTAGTGGTTTTATGTTTACAAGAAGTGTGAGCGAAGAAGGTACGGCATGCCTGTTGTATCTTAGCCTAAATAGGTATTATTACGTGCTATAATACCTGGAAAAAATCATAGCAAACTACCTGTTCATATTTCGGTTTCATCCAGGCTCTAACATTTTCTTCCAAGTAATGTTGAGCTTGTTGAACAATAGGTAGCGAGTTGTTTTCTCCAACAGGACCGGAAGTGGACGTAGTTGTGCTCCCGGAACTGCTGTTTCTTGTTCTTCGTGACATCCTTAAAAAATAAAACAGAATTGTATGAACGATCATACAAACGCAATTGGCAATACATTTTGCTCGTATACGTATATATATATATATATATATATATATATGAATATTTGTTAGGCCTAAATTTATTGTGCTATAGAAAAGTTAATAATAATAATAATAGACTTAAAAACAAAATGGTTATTTATTATAGACAGAAACAAACAAACAAACAAGATAGGTAATTAATATAAAGCGTTTTTAAGGAAGTATGATATTTAAACATGTAAGTAATAACGTAGATATAACTTAATTTATCTTATACGTCGTTTCAGTTTCACTTGAAAGCGAGAGAAATAAATATTACGCGGCAACAAACGTCATGTTTTAGTTAATAGTTCAGTTTTATTTTCGTGTGTGTGAACTCACGTGTTTAATATTATTTCTCTTTACCAAAAAATTAAAGCGTCGTAACGTTTCTTTATATATAACGCTTCAGTTCTACTGACAAAACGTTTCTGGTGATTGTGTTATTTCTGATTTCTTTCCCTTACTGAAATAAAACCCGAGGGATGCAGAGAAAACAGCTGAACATATTTTGACAGATTAGGTGTTCCAGATTCTTCCTTCTCTTTGGTACAAAAATATTCTTTATCATTTCTGGAATGTCTCTTATATTAGTTTATTTTCTGATGTTTGTATTATGTATGTGTGAATCACACGTGATGTTACTATGGTTTTCACTCCAGTCCTCAGTTACTTCTGTAGTTTCGTAATGTTTGAAATAGATGTATATCCCCAAGCGTGTGTCAACGCAAATAAGCATTTTCCACGTGGCCTTTAAATAACTAAAACCTCTTTCTAGGCTTTCAGAAAACGTTTTTTTAACGTCATATCTCTCCATTTCGGGAATAAATATAGTACTGAAGGTGTTTAGAAGTAATTCTTACAATAATTCGGTCCAAAGTAAACTCTTGCTAGGGAACGCTCTAGGTAAACCTGAGAAAGCTGAATGCTTTTACTCGATATTCCCAATGCTCGTTGCAATGTTTCTCACAGCAAAACTAACTTAACATCAAACCCAAAACGTTGTGCTTATAACAGATGAAAATAAATTGTTTTATATTGTTATATTTATAAAAACATTAGAAATGTTTATAAGCACGTATTTTAGTCAAAGTTACATTTGCCTTTATTTTTAGGTTAGTCTACATTTAGGGGATGAGATAAGTATTGCATTTACCCTTATTAAAAAGTCCCATGTGCACAAAATTTGACAACCCCTTTGTAGGGAAGTAATAAAGTGATTAAATAAAGTAATTAAGGATGAGAACTTTTTTTTTATCTTTACACCTTTTAATACTTACACGGTAAAAAGCCACGTATAACCCATTTTGATTATCATCTAACTGCTGTGTACCCCTTTTGATATAGCTGTTGCTATATAGACTCTTCAGGCCAACTTATATCTTAGCTCCTAACTCCGTATACCTGAGTCTTTGAATATATTTTGACATATAAATTCAGATTCATCTGTTCTTCTGGATTTTAATACAATCCGTATGTTATGTTCATCCGGGGACTCAGGTAGCAAGAAATATATTTGTTTAGTTTAGATAAATGAGGTTTCTGCGAGAAAAAAGTGGGGATTTCGTTATTTACAAGATGCTTCAAAAGAGTAACAGTCTTCTATACAGATTTCCAAGAAGAAAGTTGGAAGTTATTCCTCTACACTTAACGTTTTATTTGCCACATTTTGTTTCCGCGGTGATGCACACGTTCATATAGTAACGTGAATATCTTATGGTCGTTTCTTTTGAAGTTTTATAGTGTAATTTTATTTTCCATCTTCTTTTTTTTCATGTAAGTTATACTTGTGTTCACATTTAATAATAAACACAATATTCTGTTACTATTATGCACTAAATATATTCAGATTTTTTTTATTTATTTAGTTTAATTTTCGGCTTGAAATTTGCTTTTTGGAATGAACATAAAATGTAGTGAACTTACCTTTGTTGTGTATAATGTATACTTGGATCTGGTTCATTGTGCTTTGTTTTTAATTTGTTTTATTTCAAGAAACGTTTTAATTACGTTTTGTCTGATCTATTTCTTGGTTGTTTGAATTTTCAATTAAATGACGCTAATGTATCGATGTATCATTTGTAAGCTTTAGTTTTGCCAAATAAACACGTATTTTTTTCTTTGTAATTCCGACTATTTTTCTTTATCCTACACTAATTTAATTTATTAATATCTTACATTCCCACCCAGGTCATAGTTCTACTTATAAGAGAATTATAGGTGTTAATTCTGTTGTTTTTTTAGGGGTTAGGGGCGCCCTGCTCGCAATCTGCTGGTCGCGGGTTCGAATCCCCATCCCACCAAACATGCTCGCCCTTTCAGCCGTGGGGGAGTAATAATGTGGCGGTCAATCCCACTATTCGTTGGTAAAAGAGTAGCCCAAGAATTGGCAGTGGGTGGTGATGATTAGCTGCCTTCCCTCTAGTCTTTCACTGCTAAATTAGGGACGGCTAGCTTTATATAACTTTGCGCGAATATCTCAACAATCCAAAGCTGTGGTTTCATAGAAATAAAATATTTAGAGACTTTGAATGCTGAAATACAAACCATCTTGAAATACTCCCCAGAATTATAAACACATGGCTATTAAAGGGGAAAAAATGAAAAGTTGATAACCAATGTTTTTATGGTGTTTTAAAGAGGATAAAACTTTTACTACAATTACGTCAGTAAAAGCAACAAAACAAGGTCCTGTTGTAAGAATCGGCGTTAAGAATAATTACCACGCCATACTTGGACTAGTTTTTCCTTCCACTTAGCTATTTTTCTACTCTGTTTATAGTTAGGACTTACACACACGAATAATGTATCTTTTTTTCTTCTTCTCATATGTCTGAGATAACGCTTGTTGATTAACTGTACTCAAACTGAGAACAGTGATAGAAGAATAAAGAAATGTTTGAGTGTTCACAATTTATGCTGAATACCGATTGGTAATAGACTTCTTTATTCTTAAACCCGCGAGCTAATAACTTTTCAAGGGCATTACTAATAATTGGCGTATAACAATAAATCCAGCACCTGGCATATTTTAATTAAACAGGTATGTTAGATTGAAAGTATTTGATAATTGCTTTTCATTTAGAAGTGCCTCCCAGAGGCACACAGGTATGTCTGCGGACTTACAAAGCTAGAAACTGAGTTTCGATACCAGTTGTGCTCAGAGTACGGATAGCTCATTGTGTAGCTTGGTGCTTAATTTAAAACAAACAAACATTTAGACATATTCTATGCTTCATACAGTATGTAATATATATATATATATAATACATTTCGTCATAAAATACCAAATTTATTTATACGTATGTCTGTAATATAAAATGCTATTATAAGTCGCACAACAGTGGGCTAATTATATTCTAGTCCTTATAGTATTAAATTTATACAAACAAATGGTTAGCGAGAATACGGGGGGTAGGGCGTGCTTACAAAAAAACAACAGGATCCGCCTTGGGATAGTTCCTCACTCATTGATACGGGTATCGTTTTAAACTTTATTTCTGAATATTGCTACTTTTTCACGTTGTGACAGTTTCATGTTTAACATTGTAAATATAGCTCAGTTTCTGGTGTACCAATGAAATTACTCAGACAAATTAACTTTAAGTTGTGACAGTTTCATGTTTAACATTGTAAATATAGCTCAGTTTCTGGTGTACTCAATGAATTACTCAAACAAATTATATTTTACATAAAGTATGTGTTGAATAAACGAACAATAAATTATTCCGTTTTACAGAAACGTTTTGTTTCGCTTAAGAACAATTTTGTCTTTCATGCACACAATTATTAAATATGTAATTCGCTTAGAAGTTAAAAATACAGGTGTACTTCGTGACCAGAAAAGCAAAGAGTTTTTCAGCGAATGTAGCCGAGGTTATTTGTATTCCGTAAGTATCATTCTTATAACTCTCAGCAAACGGCGCCATGTGATTTTATACTCTGGTTTAATTTATAATCCGTGCTCTCTCATTGTAACTCTTCATGAAATAAAAGTGTTATAACAGCATCAATAACTTTTTATTAAGATTTAAGAACTAGCTTATAGTGTAAAAACTCGTTTCAAAGAAAGCAGCATCTTGGGTATTTTACTGACTGCTGGTGATTCTTCAAAGGATAATTTGGAGCTTCTTAAAGCTATTGATACATTATGTTCTATGCTGGTCAGTTTCCATGTGAGAACTGTATATTTCCCACGCTTACAATAAGCACATTTGCTGGATACTGTTTTTGTTATAGTAATAAATGTAAGTATGTATTCTTAAACTTGTACTCCCAGCGATAAGTCTATGGACTTATAACGCTAAAAATCGAGTTTCGATACTAGTGGTGGGCACTGATATTCCATTTTACAGCTTTTATGCTTAACAACAAACTAATTTTTAATTTGTTTATTATCAGAACGTGTAAGAAATTCTTAAGATATATGTATATAATATGGAGACATAATAGATTTACCATGCTAAAGACCAAATTTGCTTATTTATGTAAAGCCGTCAATTCGAAGACAATTATAAAAAGATCATTTTGAAAGAGTTTAGCATTGCAATACTTTGGTTAATGTTTAACATTAGAAGATTTTAGTGTGAATAAATATATTTGACAACAATTAGAAATAAACATTATTGCAATACTTTGGTTAATGTTTAACATTAGAAGATTTTAGTGTGAATAAATATATTTGACAACAATTAGAAATAAATATTATTGCAATACTTTGGTTAATGTTTAACATTAGAAGATTTTAGTGTGAATAAATATATTTGACAACAATTAGAAATAAATATTATTGCAATACTTT
>NW_013665932.1:50156-78549 GCF_000517525.1 Limulus polyphemus
ACCAATCGTCAACTCTTGGCTACTCTTTTTACCTAACAAATAGTGGGATTGTCCGTCACATTATAACGGCTGAAAGGGCGAGCATATTTGGTGGGACGGGGATTCGAACCCGCGACAAGTAAACAAATACCCCCCCCCCCCCCAGTGACACAGCGACATGTCTGCAGACTTATAACGATAGAAACTGAGTTTCGGTACCCGTGGAGGGCAGAGCACAGATAGCCCATTGTATAGCTTTAAGTTTTACTATAAAATAAAAACCGCCTAATCTGTGATATGTTCGTAAACTGTGATACTAATATGATATTTTTTTCAACTGTATTCGTTTGGGAAGACTATAACTAAGGATAACGTTAAGTTTTTATCTATTTACTCTAAAAAAATATCCGGATTTTCTCCACGTATAAGTTGTTTGTGGAATTCTTTTGTGTTTTTAGGACTTTATTCAGTTAGTCGTGATTCAAGTGCGCTATTTAAAAACTATCAATGAAACTTATTAAATACTTCTTGCGTTTCTTTTTAATAATTAATGTTTACCAACTACTTATAATCTGTGCACTATCAAGCTGATGAACAGGTGAGACAGCGGTAAGTTTACAGACTTACAACGTTAAAATACCGAGTTCGTTTCCCCGCGGTGGACACAGCAGATGGCCAATTGTGGCTTTGTTCTATACAAAACAAACAAACTTCTGAACAGTGGCGTTAATCTACGGGGACGTTCGTATAAATGTAACATTACACGCTATACCTAAACAAAATTGTATAATAATTATCTAACGGTTTCTTTGAGTGATATATTTATGTACGACACAAGATTTGAATTCACCTTAAGCTCGAGGATAATGAAGAACAAATGACTATACATTGTTTTCTGTTTATTTGTTTGTTTTCCTCAACAAGTAATGATATTCTTAGTTGGAGCTCCTTTGAAAATTGCTACAATCAGACTAATTACTATTCTTTAGCTGTGCTTGATGTTCTTTTTTTATGTGTGTGTGTGTGTGTATTTAGTTTCTTCGCTTTTGTGACTCGCTATTGGCCACTCTATGAGAAACGTACAATTTCACCCTCCACTTTTAAGTGTCCTTATTGCAGTCGAAAAAAAAAGAAGTTAGGAGAGTAATTTAAAAAAGGTACCAAGCAGCCTTCTCCCTACAAATGCATGGCCCTTACATCTTACAATTAACACCCCACCCATGTCCAACCTACAACTCCAGTCTCCTAGCTCTGTCCATTAGTATTCTGTTCGCGATCAAGTTTACTTCTTGATTGCGTCGCAGGATATATACATGTATATTAATTTACTAACATAGGCAGACGGTTCGGATATGATGTGGAATTCATAATGTCTCCTACACATTACAATACTAGCGTTTGTCTAGTGAGAGAATCTCTTCTTCAGGAGCATTTGTTTTGTCGTCAAATTAATAATCTACTTATTATTCAAAAACAATTTTTAAAATGTTTCTACTTAAGAGTATTTCGGCAAAATTATCAAACATTTTTTTCAAAATGTCGTTCAAATCTTTATGAGCAAATGATTCTTCACTGTGTTTATCGATTGGTTTTTTAGTGTTTTTTTTTTCAGATTAAACACGAATGTACACATTCGAAAACTACATTGTTACAATTGTTCGCACGAAATAACATAAACCAACGCTATACTGCGTTCGATAATAAGCTATTTTTCACACACACACACCCATCAGTGCCTGAAATAATTAAATACTTTTGTTTTGAGTGCAATCTGTCTTTTAGGTATTCATCTCAGCCCGACAGGTTTGGGTAATTTTTTTTATGTACATTTCTTTAGAAATAATTTTTAATTCTATATGAAATAATATATGAAAGAGCTGGGTAGTGAGACTGCTATTAGTAATTTTGACGAGTTATATCGGGAGATTCAACTTCAAATCTCACGTCGAGGAAAGCAATTAGTTACGTAACGGCTTCATTGACGATCAGCAGTTCTGATGCCAGCACTAGTGTGTACGGTTGGAAACTACGTTCTTTAACTTATGTCGTTATTGTTAATCTACATCGTAGCTTTGAGATGTACACGTTAACGATTCACATGCGTTCTGGGCATTGCTGTGTTAAGTCTCATTAGCACCACACTGCTTACTAAATGGATTTAGTTTTTTACCAATCAATTCATTCATACACTAACGTACCAACAAATGAGAGCTTATTGACTCTCCAACTTGGAAAGTTGTTTTTAAAAACTAATTACTTTTCCAATTGGATTCTTCTAATTAAAACAGCTTACTTCTCTCATAAGGTTTGAAATCCCAATTACTTACACTTTAAACAAGGTATTTTCAACACATCATAAGATCCTTCTCAATCATATGTTGGCTTGTTTTCTATCTATG
This sequence comes from Limulus polyphemus, assembly GCF_000517525.1. Taxonomy (NCBI): domain Eukaryota; kingdom Metazoa; phylum Arthropoda; class Merostomata; order Xiphosura; family Limulidae; genus Limulus; species Limulus polyphemus. The sequence goes on from NW_013665932.1 coordinate 52,535, forward strand.
ACAAGCTAGCACTCCTACCTCAAGTTCCGGCTTGTATTTAATTTTACTGTTCTTTATTATTATTGCTACGTGTTACTCACGCTAACTGCCTTATATGGCGCTCTCTTAAGACAGATTTGAAATTCATAGATGATAGTATCAGAAAAAAAAAAGCCTTGAACCCACTATCTGCATGCAAGTTTTAGTTTCCAGTGAGTTCAATAAATCTATTGCCATGTAATTAGACAGTCTGTAATGTATAATAAACGTCCATTTGTGTATATATACCTAGAGGCTATCGGTTGAGTTGATGATTCTTGTGTTGGCAACAGGGGGAAGTAACGGGAATCGTTTGGTGTTAGTGTAGACTCAATTAAAGTTAAAATTTTAACAATTAACACTAACATATCTAAAAACACATTAACGTTTAAAAATTCCCCATTGTAAGGTAATAAAAGGTAAAATAATAATAACTTTCATATATTCCGGTGTCAGTTTATTACTTGAGGCCGCTAGTCCTGGCTCAGAGATTCAGAGAAAGAGACACACATGTACTTCTTTGTATAAACAGAAAGCTGCACAATGGACTATCTACGCCGTGCCCCACAGCAGAGTTCGAACCCTGAATTTAGTGTTTTAAGGATTAAGCTTACCGCTGAGCCTCATTAGGGGTGGGGTCATAGACTAAAAATGACACCAATATTGTTATAATTAATGTCGGAGTTCTTGGTTGCGATAATATATATAAATAAGAACGTAGAAAGAAACAACACCAATGCTTCGCTTTGTTAAGGGTCATACAGTAGTCTTGGTGAACTTACTGAATTATATGTTTAGTTTTGTTCTAATTATTAGTTCAATTATCTCAACTGTTATATCATAAACTCATCTTCATATTTAAGGATAACGCCGCTGAAAGTTACGTTAGTTTTAAAGGAAATAAGGGTACCACCGAAAAAAGAAAGAAAATATTGCCATTATTTGATGGGTGATGTCTAAAGCATTAATCTTTATTATATGTACAGGGTGAATTTTCATGTTCTTTAGCAACAGTCAGAAAAATACCCTTAACACCCATGTACTAATTTTTTGTGTGTCTAAAACTGAAACAGACAAGTTACGTGATAATATATATATTACATTTTTGATTTTTTTTTGTAAGGGAACATAAGAAATAATGTTGACAGACATGTGTGGGTGGTCTCAAACTAAGATTAATAGCATTCGTTTCCACAAGCATATAATCAGTGTTTAAGAATTTAATAGCTTTATAAGCTATTACGTTGGAACGGTGTCCATTCGAAGCCAGAAAAGTTTGCAGCACATTTGCCTGAAGTAATTTTTATCATATTAATAAAATGGAAGAAGAAATTATTAATATTTGTGTACTTTTCCCCAAATTGGCTTTGGCTTTGTATAATCTAAGGGCACTTTTGTGGTCTCTCTTTCTCCAAACCTTATTAGAAAATTTAGTTCTTTCAGTTGAAAGGTATAAACGCCTCCTTCCATAACAAACGTTTTCTGTCTTCCACTAAAAGTGGTGTAAAGCACTTCCCCGGTAAGTCTTCGGATTTACAACGCTAAAATTAGGATTTTCGATTCCCCTCGGTGGACACAGCAGATAGCCCGATGTGGCTTTGCTGTAAGAAAACACACACATTTCTCCGATAAAATAAAACTTTCTGGAACTTTATAGGGTTATATGGATCTCTTTCTCTCTTTCTCTAGACAAACGAAAATATTTTGTCTCTTGGGGGAAAATCCGTTAGTCTCTCTGGTTCTTTTGAATTTTTCTTTGTATTTGTGTAGTTAATCGATAAACTCTCTCTCGTAGTGAAAACTGAAATGAATCGTTATGCATCGCTAGGCTATAGATTACAATGTTCCTGAACACGACGAGGAAATGTACAACCTCGTCGCAAGTAAAAAAATGTTTGTATTCAAATATATAATGAATTAAAACGCACATTTCAGCTCTATGAATGTTCATTGAAATTACTAAATCTAGATTACGTAGTTTATAGTTTAAATGACCAAATACAGGAAGTTTAACACCAAGAAAACTTGGGTTAGTTTAAATATTAGCTTACGAGAACTTCTGGTATATTTTACTTTTTTTTATTTGAATACAAATTTCATTAATCCAGAAATAAAAAGTCTAACAATTGTTATTGTACTTATTTGCACTTCGTGAATTTCCTTAATGTATGAGAACGTGTTACATGTTTAAACTGGTAAGAATAATAAAAATTCAACAACTTAATTATTTATATTTGTTTACAGTTAAAAGTAATTGATGACTTTTGTTAACGAATTCCATGTGCCTTAGTATGTCTTAATTCAGTTTAATCCGCCAAGATAAGTCGCCTTTACGTTTCTTGAGTAGGCTTACATAGTCATTTGTTGTGCCTCTGACACTGCCCAGACTAAGCTAGTGACGTGTCAGTATTCTGTCAGAAAATCGAATACATATGCACTCCTTAAGCCTCATTAAAACTCCTACCTGCCAACTGCTCATTTACTCAACAAGCAGTCTGGAGTTTTATAATCAAATACATCTGGTATTAATATAAAAACGTTCATATCATTGTCTATGTTATCAGATATTTAAGACGCACATATCATTGTCTATGTTATCAGATATTTAAGACGCACATATCATTGTCCATGTTATCAGATATTTAAGACGCACATATCATTGTCTATATTATCAGATATTTAAGACGCACATATCATTGTCTATATTATCAGATATTTAAGACGCACATATCATTCATTGTCTATGTTATCAGATATTTAAGACGCACATATCATTGTCTATGTTATCAGATATATAACAAAATAATAAACATTAATTCACGTCTTCTTTATCTTTTAGGCCACCTCACAAAATGAAAACAAAAATCAATCATAATTAAAATAGTAATAAAGAAACACAGCATAGCTCTACAGTATATTCGGTTATCAGATAAGTGGGTGGTCAAGTATTTCCACAGACTCATTACGATCATCGTCATTATGATGTATATCCTGTACAGCTCGAGCTACCGGAAGGGTGCGCTCGTGAACGGTCAATTAATGTGAAGTATTGCTCGGATTTTCATTTATAACAAGACAAACCATATCACCTGGAACTTTATCTTAGGTTGAAGCAGAGAACTTGTACATCGGCGAGTTATTCACCCTATTAGTGGCGTGCTATGAACACTCGTCTCATTATTTTAACGTTCTTGCAACAAGAGCTCGATTGATAAGACCTCGAAAATGTGTCATTCCGATATATTCTTATCAGTTGTACAGTGTGCGATAACATACAGTTAGATGGCTTAGAGTAAAAAAAAAAAACTGACTTGTAACTTTTTTCATTACCTTTTGTTCTGGTTGTATTCTATTTTTCTTTATTTTAAATTTTATTTTCCATAAGATAATATGTGCCTTAGAAAAAGTAGTTTTAAGTTTTTATTTAAGGCGATCGATATGTGCCTTAGAAAAAGTAGTTTTAAGTTTTTACTTAAGGCGATCGTCAAATGAGTGAAAATATGAAATGCTGTGAACTAAAAATGGTTATTGTGCATTTTTAGCGTGATAAATAAATGCCGACATAATACCTATTTATCAAAGCTTTATTTGTGTGTCTGACATCATAATGACTGAATATGTGTTACTTTTCACAAATGTATATCTGAAGTCAAACTGTATATCAGGATTGTCGTAGCTTTGCTTTATGTGGAATGTGAGCAGAGCTTAACATTTCATACCGTTTGTTACCTAAGTAAATAAATTAGAATCGAAAATTGAAAACCGTCAAGTATAAACATGAAAACGACAACGTAATACCACAGGAAACAAAACGGCACCGTAAAATCACAGGCAACAGAAAAAATAGCACCGTAACACAATAGGAAACAGAATAAAATTGGGATCGTAGCACCACAGGAAACTAAACGGCACCGTAACACTAAAGGAACGAGAAGAAAATAACACCGTAACACTACATGAAACAGAACAAAACAACACCGTAACACTACAGGAAACAGAACAAAACTGCACTATGACCTCACAGGAAACAGAACAAAACGGCACCGTAAAATCACAGGAAACAGAAAAAACAGCACCGTAACACTACATGAAACAGAACAAAACAACACCGTAACACTACAGGAAACAGAACAAAATGGCACTATATCCTCACAGGAAACAGAACAAAACGATACGAGTACATCAAAGAAAATACGAGCTAGTAACATCTTTGGATTACTAGTGACCTTTTTTTTGTTAACTATCCCATCAAAAGTTGTCAGAATAAATCTGTTCTCACCCGTATTTCGAATTTAATCATTTTTCTTTTATAAGATAATTAGCATTAAAATCAAAAACTAAAATTACCACATGTTCACAACTTCTTTCATCTGCTTATCTAATTTGTTTTTTTCTTATACCGGTTACTATATACAGTTCCACAAGAGTGATCTGAAGGTTGCTAAGGTTATTAGTTAACGTAACCAATCATAAATTCTGTATAATTTATGAATATAAATGAACCAAAATCGTTTAGAGCTGAATAGCTAGGACACTAAGGAAAATAGGACGTTGAATAGCTCTGAAAAGAGTGGTAAGTTTTTGGTTTTTTTTAAAAGGTTAAAGCCGCACAAGAAATCTAATATTGCTGACTATTAACCCGACGAAAAATAAAAATCACCCAAGGACAATGAGAATGATAAAAAGGATACGCTTGTTATTTTATACAGTGGTACATGTATTGGTAATGGCACCGCTACCAAACAGTATAGAGTACCACAAGCGGCGTTTCTTAACCATGTTAAACAACTATACGTCCATTATTAAAAACTCAAAGGTATACATTCAAAAAGCGGCACGGAAGCCACAGATTCGTTACATTTAAATTTAAAAGTTTCAATTAACAGAGCTAGAAAATCAGTGTAAAATTTTTTGGGTGTACATTTAATGTTTAAATAATAAGAGTTTGTTTGTTTGTTTGAAGTTAAGCACAAAGCTACACAATGGGCTATCTATGCTCTGCCCACCACGGGTATCGGAACCCGGATTCTAGCGTTGTAAGTCCGCAGACATACTGCTGTCCCACTGGGGGGCAAATAATAAGAGATACTTTGTTCAACTTCGACGTCTAGTTCGTACTTGTGACAAACCTACTAAGGCAATCTGCCGCTATCCCTAATGTTTGGGTTCGAATCCCCGTCCCATTAAACATGCTCGCCCTTTTAGCTGTAGGCCCGGCATGGCCAGGTGGTTAGGGCACTCGACTCGCAATCTGCGGGTCGCGGGTTTGAATCCCCGTCACACCAAACATGCTCGCCCTTTCAGCCGTTGGGGCGTTATAATGTGACGGTCAATTCCACTATTTGTTGGTAAAAGAGTAGCCCAAGAGTTGGCGGTGGGTGGTGATGACTAGCTGCCTTCCCTCTAGTCTTACACTGCTAAATTAGGGACGGCTAGCGCAGATAGCCCTCGTGTAGCTTTGCGCGAAATTCAAACCAAACCCTAATTTTGAACTAGTTAACAGCGGAAGGCAGTTATTTAGCAGCACGCTACTATCCGCCATTAACGCTAAGGACTGTCTGTCACTCTTATAACACACTCAAAGGTTAAAGTGTTGGATATATTTTGTAGTATCGCACAGTCCAGAACTCTACCACAGGACCAACTCGCGTCCCCTTTGCTCAACATTAACGTTGTATATGTAATAGTATTATACACTGTTCTTTACTTTCACTCACAAGCTCTTGTTAATAATAGCTAATGTAGTCTTTTCTCGTTGATGCTGAATATTGAGAAGGTTCATTCAAGAAAATATTAATTGATAATAAATGGCGTTAAAATAAAGTAATCAGATAATATTAAGATATCCTTAATTAACCTAATACTGATGTGTTATGATATATGTAAAATTTATAAATAGTCGACTTCAAAACGAAACAGTTGTTGTCAAGCAATTTTGCTAATACAAATAGCGTCTCAACCACCATGATGTCATACCCCAGTCGGCCAGAAGAGCCTTGGTATTAATCGAAAGGCATCGTCGTCACTCGAAATAACAGTTATAGTGTGATTACCATATTATTATACCCTCCTTTTTACTTTTACTCAGAAGGTGTTATTATTAATACAGAGTGTAAAAGACAACTATTGGAAGAGATTAGAAGCTGAGTAATAAAAAGTATAATTTAAACTATGTTCTTTTCTTCGAGTCACTCTTCAACCAAATATCTTTTCATTAACGAGCCTCATTTCGATTCCTTTTTACTAACTGTTTTGTCAAAACAGAACCAAAAATAGTGACATTTTATGTTTCACTTACCTTATTACTTTTATTCGTGCATTTTTATGAATTAACCGACTTTTTATTCATTAATAAAGACATATAATATTTTTAACTTTTCATTAATTAACTGACTAACATGTTTTTGATATTTGTCGCCATCTATTGTGAGGAAATGACACCATAGAATTTGAGCCGATATCTCTCTCTCCAATATATATTTTAATGATTTTGAAAATATAGTTTTACGGAGATTAATGGCATTATCTTTTCTCCTTCATAGTAGTATCAAGTAGAACACGCCATTTTCATTAATTTACTATTTCTTAATCAAAATCTTTTCTCTACTGTAATTAAATTATTTCATAGGGACCTTTCAGTTCTACTAATGAAGCAAGTCTGGTCTAGCTCAAGCTCTCTTAAGCTCTAGTTGAGTAGCAGGCATGCGCTCAAACTACTTCAGTAGCTTTAGGGTACTGTTGAACGAATTGCGAATCCTACACATTTCTTTATTATTATTACGATAACGTACAGCTTTCTTAAAGACGACAATAACAATAAATGTAATCATATACATCATTTTTGTCTTTTTCTTAAAAAGTATAACGCTTGAGACTATACTTCCCTGATTTTGTTTTATCATTGGATTATTCATGGTAATCAGTTATATTTCTCAAAATATTTAGTCTTGTAAAGAGAGTCATGGTAAGTCGGCAGTCTTCCTCACAAAATATACAAGTGAATGTTATATCAGCCACTGAAATGGCGGAGAGCTCTACGTATATCTAATTAGACACTAACTCCTTTAGAAGTTAATTATCTGTTATTAGATGTTTTGTATATTGTTCTATGTTATATTTTATACTTTAATAACGGAATTTGGTTTGGCAGATTACGTTTTTAATTCAACTCGTATATGAATTACGATCACTAAGAACACCAAGAGCAGTCTGGCATCCATTTTGTATGCTTGAAACAAGAGTGGTGATATGGTCCTTTGAAGGAGTTATTTCCACGAACCACCTGAAAGAATATGATGTTTATCCTAATACTATTTCATAAAAGTTCTATGTAATCAATGTACAGTGAGTATACAAGCCACACCTTCGGTCAATCCCACCTTCTACAAGGACCGTGTCGACCGTTATAGCGTCGTGGAGGCAGCTGATATTATTGAGTGGACTGAAATCAGGACCAATTATAATAGGCACATGGCCGCACAAAGGGTTGTAGGATGTGGTTCTCATAATAAGTAGTACTGATTGTGCCATTCCGCAAATTACAATGATCCCTTCGTCCATCAGTGGTCATTTATGCTCACGCCATACTTTTATCCCCTTTATATGAGTTACGTTCCGATATAAAAATGGAGGTATATTTGGTTCCACATTCTCTACAAAATAGTATAGCCTCTTATCTTTCTATGAAGTGAAGATCAACTACTATGTGAAACTAATAATGTTCAACGTGTCATTGGTCCACAAAGATTGTTCCTGGCACCACTGCAGAAGAACTGTACTGTGCCTTGCTGTGAGCAGAATGAACATCAATGGGTATCTGGCATACAGCTAGGAAAGCCTTGTAATATATATATATATATATATTCCATTGTTTGTATACTGACATGATGTCCAGTTGCAGTTCGATGTTAAAACAGATACCCTACGAACGTGACGAGCCAGAATTAACACATGTATAGCGTTTGTTTAGTTGTTTTATGGACGATGTCATGCGTTGTCCGAGGAACTCTACCATTGTCCTGGAGTCGTTTCATAATCTGTTCATGACACTTTGATACACTTCTAGCTATTTTGCAAGAGTCTGCTGTTATTGGCCGGTTTCCTTTTATTCAATGGCTCTCGTGCTTCTTCTTCGAAGTCTACATATAATGAATTCGGTGCACACTTTTAACTCTGTTACTCTCTTCAAAGTAACAAATGAGACAAGACTGCGTGATTCTATGATGACATAGACCAATCATTTACGCTTCGGGTCACATGACGGACCATGATATGTCTGATAAGCATAAATATGGACCGAGGGTGTGTGATTTACATTATTCTATAACGGTGATGTATATTTTGTCATAAGTGTAACATAATAATTTCTAATTATCCTTTTAATTGTTTTGTGAAGCTTACTGGCGAGTACTGACATAAACTGCACTCATTGCCGTCTGGTATTACAAACTAAAAATCATCAGAATTAACTCGACAGATTTCGGTTTTATTGATTCTTTAAGTACATTTTAATGTACAATGTTTCCGCGTGTTTTCGTAAAACTAAATGGTTATGTTATGAGCAATTATTTTTAAATTACTTTCGTGCTGCTTGGTATGTTGTATTTAGAATCTCAACGGAAGAAATAAACAGTTCTGTGTTTTTAAACATATTTTAACACAAAACGTAGAGGTATGGTACATATTCAATATATTTCCCATTAAATATGGCATATTACATTATATTGTATATTGTATATATTGTATGGCAATACATTACCATATTTTTATTCTATATTTCAGAGTTGTCTTCATAAACCAAAATTACACTGAAACAATGTTTTTGTTTAACTTAATGAAATAATTATTTTCATTAATCCTATTATTTCCGTACACATGGGTTAAATACATTAGATATTTATTTTATAACCAATTATTGGGTCGCCATTTTCTAGATGCCGAATACCTAAGTATATTCGCACCCACTTATTTTTTTTTTAATTCGTTCACCCTTTCTCTTTCAATGTTTGGTTCTATTCTAGCTAACTCGAAACTAGAAAGCCCGGCATGGCCAGGTGGTTAGGGCGCTCGACTCGCAATATGTGGGTCGCGGGTTCGAATCCCCCGTCTTACCATACATGCTCGCCCTTTCAGTCGTGTGGGCGTTATAAGTGACGGTCAATCCCACTATTCGTTTGTAAAAGAGTAGCTCAAGAGTTGGCGGTGGGTGATGATGACTAGCTGCCTTCCCTCTAGTCTAACACTGCTAAATTAGGGACGGCTAGCGCAGATAGCCCTCGTGAAGCTTTACGCGAAATTCAAAACAAACAAACAAACCGTACACATGTCTAAATAGTTACTTGTGAATTAAGCCTAAAATTGTGAAACCTTAAGTAAAGGCAACTTTTAGAACTGTTCAAGCAAACTGAATATTCAGGAACCATTTTACCATTATTTTATCAATATTTTTATGTTTATTTGAAACATACATATATAATATGGAACATAAACATTTATATGTAAGACCATGACAACTGGATAGCTATATAGTGGATTCGAAATTACACACTAGGATTTTGATATGAACCCGGTCAAGAATGTGCTTCGCAACAATAAGCAGTGTAAGTTATTCGTGTGTGTTTGCGTGTCCACCGAAGGGAATCGAAACCCTGATCTTAGCGTTGTAAATCCAAAGACTTACCGCTGTCCTAGAGGAGGGACGGATGTTATACCATAATATTTAAAGTGTAACAAAGTTTCGCACATTAATAAACGGAACTGTAAAACTGTGTCAACTCAAGACACATTAATGAACAGAACTGTAAAACTGTGTCAACTCAAGACACATTAATAAACGGAACTGTAAAACTGTGTCAACTCAAGACACATTAATGAACGGAACTGTAAAACTGTGTCAACTCAAGACACATTAATAAACGGAACTGTAAAACTGTGACACATTAATTAGCGTAATAGTGTAATTTATGGGACTCATTCTAGTTATTTCCGATCAAAGTATCACTCAATTTTGGTTCTAAATACCGAATGTCTGTAAAGTCAAAATCAAAAAAAAAAATTCAACAAAGTAAGCAGCTACTTATAAATAACGAGAAGACAGGATTTATTTGTTTGTTGCCAAGCGCAAAGCTATACAATGAGCTATCTGTGTCCTGCCTATAGAAACCTGATATTTAGCGTTATAATCTCTTAGAGCTTAATCCTTAATCCACCCTGTAGAAAAATACAAAGAAGAACTCAAGAATTATCACCCTCATTGAGCGTTCGTAATTCTGTGATTTATATGTAACATGTTACGATATATGTAACATGTTACGAGCAATATATTGAAAGTTAAACTTACGACTTGTATGTGTATCACACACTTTTACAGTATATGATCACTGTTATGTTTCTACCATTACTCTGAGAAACAGCTACCTGTGTGGTTGAAACTTGTTTGGTAAAAACATAAATGGTGAGTTTTGTTTGTTTGTAATTAAGCACAAAGCTACACAATGGGCTATCTGTGCTCTGCCCACCACGGGTATCGAAACCCGGATTCTAGCGTTGTAAGTCCGCAGACATACCGCTGTGCCACTGGGGGGCTAAATGGTGAGTACAAGAACACGCGCATCTGAGTTCAAAACAAAATTTTAAACAATAACCTTATGATATCTTGTCTGTCTGTAATAAAATAAAAAAAGCACATTTACTTATGGCTACATTACAAAAAATGTTTACATGGAAACCAACATAAAAATATTGTCCATCATACTAAAAAGTCAATTTTCTAAACTCTAGTGTAAATCCGGGACCTAAGCATTTATAAAAAAAATGTCATACATCCACATACAACCAAGAGAAAATTAAAGAAAAAAGTTATACATTTGATTCTTTTTCAACCATAATTCTCTTCAGTTTGAAATTTCTTGTGTCTAACTATTATCTTCTTTAAGTTTCGATATTCCAAGCTGAATCTGTGTCGGTAGTAACACCCAACAATAACGTTATATGTAAGATACGTCTTAGATTGTATTTTGATTAAATAAGGCCTTATATTATACCAGCATTGATGGATTTATAAATAAAGAAAAACCCACCGAATTGCACTAAAATTGAAATTATATGATCTAAAAGCAGTGATTGATATCTTATATTCTATTGTACATTAACAGTTTAACAGTTACATGTCAAAAGCTACGTAATGAATCTTATATATAAATAGATTAATATTAATAAAGAGTACAAAAAATCACCTGATTAACTCGTCGTTCTAGCTTGACTTTCTGAAGTAACATTAAACATGTTTTTTTCTCCTTCCAGGGCGAGAGAATTGTCGAAGGAATCTGACGAGAGTACGACGAAAACGCCAATTAGGTGCCGCCAAAGCGAGTTTTAAGTTAGTTTATGTAGTTTCTTGAATACTACGCTGTGTTTAATATAACAAAATAATAATCCCCTTTTTTTTTTAATTTGCCAATTTCCTTCAGTCATCCAGGTACCAGCCATCTTTGAAGCGGTAAAGTCTTGGCGCGTAACAATAATTTCGTCTTATCATTTTATCAGCGTTATGTTTACATACCTCAGTGATGGATCAAGTGATATAACACCAGTCTTTAATAAAGTCTAATATCTTAAGTCCGTCAGATCATAAAAGCCTTTTTGTTTTATCGAAATAACATCTGTGGTGATCAGGTTTCTCAACGTTTGGGCTCATTTTTCGTAGTTCGAAAATCACAAAGTCCAGTTGCTGTGCTACAACATCGAAGTCAGTAAAAGGTAAGTTGCTTCCCGAAAAGCTAACTTCTGTACACTACTACAGTTCCGTCGCGTGGAACAACCTTTATCGGCTGCACTGACAGAGAGTGTGAGCGGGAAAGCTGCATGACTAAGGGTTCTGTAATTACGCGTGTTAGCATTTGTTCTGCGCATGCCTCTAGCAAGACACCGATCTATATAATGCCACAGAACAACATACGCTCAGCATCTAGAAAAGAGACCCGAAACCACATTCATCCTGAACACTTTAATCAAAGATCTAAGTGAGCAGAACCCCCCCAAAAAAAGAAGAATAAAACAAAAAACATCGCCTAAACACTTTAATCAAAGATCTAAGTGAGCAGAACCACCTCAAAAAAGAAGAATAAAACAAAAAACATCGCCTAAATAGTTTAATCAAAGATCTAAGTGAGCAGAACCACCCCAAAAAAGAAGAACAAAACAAAAAACATCGCCTAAACACTTTAATCAAAGATCTAAGTGAGCAGAACCCACAAAAAGAAGAATAAAACAAAAAACATCGCCTAAACACTTTAATCAAAGATCTAAATGAGTAGACCCCCCAAAAAAAATCGTAAATAATATTTCAAGATAGTGTCAAAATCTGTATAAAATGGAAAAGAAAGAGAAAACGATTGAGGAGTTAAACATGTGCCCAGGTATTTAGCGAAAAGCCTCGTCGGCACTGGATATAGCTGATGTATAGTGGGTGACGTATTATAATGTATTCTCCTTTGCTTTCACTCGTGCAGTAGAAACAAATCCCAAACAAAACCTTTAAACATGTCCTAATTTCTATTAAACTATCAAAAATGTTAAAAACATTAAGCTGGGGAAGTCAGTAATGACTATTTTCAGTTAGAGTTAAGAAAATAAGTTTTTCTGTTGATTCAACAAGAACATTTTTACAGTATTTCTATTCTGCAAAAAAGTAAACACGAGAAATTACACGTGTGTTCATTCAGTCTTACGAGAAACTACATGTTAAAAGCAGATTTTAACATGTAACTTCTAATTACTGATCATCCACGAGTGAGTAACTGATCACACACACACATACACTTGTCAGCAAAAATATCTCGGAAAGTTAAAGTTAAAAAACAACAACTATTTAGACCTACGAGTACAAGGAATCCGTCTGTACGCATGAAATACCAATCGACTTATCATGTTCAGTACTACTGGTAATTTGTGAATACAGCAGTAATTTTAATCAAGATAAATATATACAACATTTTATAAAACCGCCATTTTAATTCCGAAACGAAAACACGTATGTGTTCTTAAAATAATATCGTCACTGCTTGCATATTTTAAGCAGCTCATTTCAGTTAGCTGAAGTAATAAAATCTTTAGATAATTGATCTAGTTTTGTTTTTATTTCATTTATTCTTTTGACTTACATATATCCGGGCTTACCTTTCAGTATATCGTTGCATATATATTTGTACCAGATTTTGTTGAATATAAAATAATTCGTTAGTCAACCTAAAGGCACATGACACCTTCTTTATAAATCAAGACAAGAAAAATACTCACTTCGATCAAGAAGGTTCTTGGAAAACGGATTTTCTACGAAGAGCTATACATTCTCCAAGAAGTACAGACTTCATATAATGCAGTGAAACATTCTTTGAAGAGCTAAACTCGGACTAAAACATCCAAGAAATGCTCCAGTAGAACTTAATTGATATAATTAAATAAACTACTTATAACTTGTAACTTTAATTTTTGCCCAACGTGCTCATCGTTAAGTTAGCCACTGGATTCGTAGAAAAATGCCTGTTTGTTACTGCTGTAGTGTTTGTTTGTTTTATGAATTTTGCGCAAAGCTACACGAGGGATATCTGCACTAGTCGTCCCTAATTTAGCAGTAATGGATTACCGACAACTCTTGGGCTACTCTTTTACCAACGAAAAGAGGGATTGACCGCCACATTATAACGCCCTCACGACTGAAAAAGCGAGCATGTTTTCGGTGAAGTCGAGCGCCCTAACCACCTGGACATTTGCCGTAATAAGGATGAAATGTTTAGCAATAGAATATTAACAATAGAATACATGGATATCCAAGTCTTTTTGTCAACATTTGAGAAGAAGAATCCGATGAAGTTTGCTAGGCCACATCTTATTTTTGTATTTTTGTGGTCGATTGACATTTGTTTTTTATCGTTAGTTTTACGAAAGCCTCATGCTCATTTCAGCCACATTTGTTTTTTTTTACTTTTCTTTTTTGAAATACGGCCTTGTAATTTCATTCCGCGAAACTCGCGTTGTGTAGCAGAAAAATCAATTGTTGACTGCACGTCACACTGACATACAGGACAGACTAGATATAATTTCGTTCGTAACTTGATGAAATTTGGGACGTTACTTCTCGGTTATATTAACAGCAATCTCTGAATGTTTATATTTTTACGTTTTATTTACCAAAAGTCAAGCTCTACTGTCAAATTACTTCTAAGTTCGTGGATATATCAAGAAAACGCTTTCGTGATCTTTCGTTTTCTTCTAGGTTCGTGGATATATCAAGAAAACACTTCAGTGATTATATCATCTTGCATTCTTTATAACAGAAATTCTTCGATAAATATTTTGCATTTTCTCTTGTCCGTATTCTTAAAATAATTGTTGTTTTAAGCAAAACTTTTTTTTGTGTTATCCAAAGTCCGACACTTCTAATTTGTAATATAAAGCAAATCTTCGAGGTCAAATAAACCAAAACACAACAACTGATTGGACTTTTCAAGTTCGTCCAAATCGTATATCGTTATCCTTAACAAATGAAATGAATTTGATATGATTATTATTTATAATCCAAACTCTTTACATTTCGTAGTATTCTTTAGTACATGTGTTATGTCGATATGTACACAATAACTGTTCCGAGTATATATATATATATATATAATATTTGTGTTATTTTTTGTATACAATAATCATGTATTATTTCGCTTGATACACTATACTCCTTAATTATTTGGTAGTTGTTAACTAACTTTATGTTGTTTGACATAATATAAAGCCGCTTTTTAATGTTTCTTAGTATGATTTGACTCTTCAGTTATATTGATGGGTATGCAACAACTGATGTGTATCTAACTTTATATATATCATAACGCTTGCGTTTTGTTTCGGTATGCTATTTCGTCTGAAGTGTTTGTTTGTTTTTAATTTCGCGCAAAGCTACACGAGGACTATCTGCGCTAGCCGTCCCTAATTTAGCAGTGAAAGACTAGAGGGAAAGTAGCTAGTCATCACCACCCACCGCCAACTCTTGGGCTACTCTTTTTATCAACGAATAGTGGGATTGACCGTCACATTATAACGCCCCCACGGTTGAAAAGGGCGAGCATGTTTGGTGGGAGAGAGATTCGAACCCGCGACCCTCAGATTGGGAGTCGAGTGCCTTAACCACCTGGCTATGCCGGGCCGTCTGAAGTGCTTTAGCTCTTGTGTTATATTGCCCGGTTCATTGGGACTAAGGGTCGAACACAGTCCAGTATTTATCGTGCTTGATTATAAACCTGAGGTTCCGTGGTTTGTGTCCCGTTAGCCCCAGAAAAATAGATAAAACTCGCTCTTCGCTCTTTATGGATGCATTATAAGAGTGAGTGTCAGATAACAGTAGCCCAAAAGTTGGCGGTGGGCGATATTGACTAGCTGTCTTCCATCTAATGTATCACTTCTAAATTCGTGACGGCTAACACAAATAGTCCTAATGTAACTTTACGCGAAAAACCAACAAATCGTTGTAACTGATTTAATGTTATTTGATATATTTTAAAATAACATTCTTAGATTGCTTAGGATATATGACTTTTGGGTTATGTTGAAAGATATGCAATAATTGCTGCGTATATAACTTTATATATATATATATATATATTATAATATTTGTGTTACATTCATTAGTATACTAAAAACCTGTGTTATTTCCCTTGATATACAACATATCTTGCATTATATCACTAAGTTCGTTATATCTGAGACCGGATATGGCTTAGTGGTTAGTGAGTTCAGAGTATGATTGCGAGGGTTCGTGGTTTGTGACGCGTTGCAGCAAAAAAGCGTGCCGCACTTTATGTGAATGGATACGCTAAAGAGTGGTGGTCAGATCTCACTATTTGGTCAAATAAAAGCAGTAACAGAGTTGGCGGTGAGTGCTAATGACTAGCTGTCTTCCCTCTAGTCGATAAACTCAAAATTTGGGGTTGGCTCTGTGCAGGTAGCCCTTTTTTGTAGCTTTGGACAAACATTTTAAACAAACAAATCATTATAACTGTTATTATGTCGCTTGCAATACTATAAAATTTATATTATATCGGTTGGTAAACTACACAACGCGTAGCATGTAGCACGTAGCTTTAATAATTGTGTTACGGCTTATTTTACCATTTGTGTTACGCTTTGTTTATTTTAGTGCTTTTCTCGCTTGGTGTACTACAATCATCGTTCTGCTTCGTCTTCAAATACAGTAATTTAAGGAATGAAAGCAGAGGTTTTGAGTCTGTGTGAACGGTTGTTCGTAGCTCTCATAAGTATAGCCATCGCTGACAAGATATTTGAATACGACCACATTTTAATTTACGACGCATTTATCTAGCGAAAACAGGCGCCAACATAAATATACTTATACATATTGATGTACTTTGATGCTGACATTGTGTTAGGAATTAATTATAACATTTAAATTCTGACGGACTGAAAAATTAGTTTTAAAGCTACATCAGATGTTATACCTGCCAGTAAAGAAGCTAGTGTTAGTAATATTATTTCTTATTTCATAATTTTATACAGAGGTTTAATTATGTTTCATAATATCATTCGAAATGCAATGACACCAAAGAGAAAATAACAGTTCTTTCCAGAAAAAGATATTTGTATAGCGAGATTTTCAAACGACATACAAGCAAAGAACATAACATTCCGAAGAAGGAACCGTTCGTTATTCTTTAGGAAACCGAAAGATTTCGAAGTGTTAAAGACCGCAAGGGGCTCCGAAACCACACCTCAAGTCAATCCAAAATGATGGCTTTGGTTACGAAAAAGAAATATTTGACCCATAAAGCCATTGCAATAAAATTCAGCATATCTCCTGGTACGTTAACGAGATAATAAACAAGGATTTGAAGCTGACAAAAACCCAGAAGCGAAAAGTTCACTAGCTTCCCGCCACACCTTGAAATCTACAGCTGTCTTCATGAGAAAGATGGCCGAAAAAAACTGGAATCACAGCAACCTCGTTCGACCACATACCTGTCAAGTCCCTCAATGGACTTTTGTGCCTTTGGTCTGCTTAAATGTGATATTGAAAGTAGACGTCCACGTGCAGTGGACGAGCTGGGGAAATTCTTTAACGATCTGTGGTCTAAGATTGGCTTCGCCATTCTTCGCAGAAGTTCGTTAAAACGGAAATTGCGGCGACGAGCAATAGCACGTAATCATGGCAATCAGGCCGAGCAGGATCGACGATGGAGGTTGTAGTTCCAAGGGCAGCACGTGACCCGGAGCATCATTCAAGTAACGTGCGATTAACCCATCACTTAAATCACCAAAATAGTGTAAACTATCCAAAACACGGATGTTACATTTAATCCTCATAGTTAAATAGTGATAGTTCACGTAAAGCATTAAAAAAATAAACTTTTATTTTACTGTTTCTATTTACCAAATATTAAACATTACAGATCGGATACATAGAATAAGAACTAATCTGGTTGACCCCCCACGAACTTTATTTACATCTCCGCGCATCAGGACAAAACCTTGTTGAGTACAATGAGAGTTGTATTATCATTATAATAGCCTTTATTATATTTGGATACATGCAAGGTTAACGTTGCACAGAAATAAAAAGTCTGCTAATTTCAAAAATTAATGATAAAACCTAATTATAGTCTTCAAGGCAGAAAGATAAAAATTTGACAAGTGAATAACTGTCAGTAATAATATGCTTGATGGGGGTGTTCTCGAAATTGGTCTTTTTTTAGTATCATTATTATTATTTACTGCAATTTATGTGGGGACGAGATAATTTCACAGAATTATTGTTATATAAACCAATTGTTCAAAGAATGGTTTTAGACGCTTGTGTTTTCTGGGGATCACTAGGAAATTTTATAGCAAAATTGATTTCAAGAGCTCCCAGCGTCGCAAAAGGTATTACTGGTTTTGGTTGTTACTAAACTCAAAGCTACACAATAGGCTATCTGTGCTTTGCTCACCACAGGCATCGAAATCCGATTTATAGCGTCGTAAGCCAACAGACATTCCGCTGAACTATTGAGGAACGCAAAATATAGTAACGCGCCCCACATGTTATCTTCCATCTTAATATTTCGCACAACATACATTCTCTAAACGTTAACAGTCGCCAAAATACATGTTAAATACAATACAACACATATTAATGTATATTGCAACACGCATCAGTTTTTAACACAACACCTATACTTACGCAAACAGGGTGTATTAACTTGCAGAAAATATTCCATAAAGGATTCTCTTACGGATGAGACAAGTCTAATTAATAAAAAAAAAGTACGAATTATTGATTTGTGTAACAGAAAAAAATCGAATATTATAAAAATAAAACAATTCTGATTCGGTGCCTCAGTCACAATTACCCGAGTGAAGACATATAATCAATATATAAGTTTAATTTCCTGTGATGACTAGATGCGGGCAATTTTCTCTTTAAGCTTCCTTTTTTGGCAATGTGAAAAAAAATGCACGTTATTTGCACACGGATAATCTTTATATTCCTATTTGGAGAAACATCTAACCCAATTCCTTAACAACTAAGAAGCGAGTGTGCAGATACTAAACTGTATCGTATAACAAGATGCTGACACAATCCAAAAAAAAAAAAGCCTCCCGCGTGGATATGTTTATTTGTTTTTGTTGTTAAGCGCAAAGCTACACAATGGGCCATTTGTGCTCTACCCAACACGTGAATCGAAACCAGATTTCTAGTGTTATAAGTCCTAACAATTATTATTGAACCACTGGGTCTTCCAAATGAATTCAGTTAGGAATAGCTGAAATTAATAAGAACACAGACGGAACGAAGTGTTGAGGTTAGACAGAATTAAGTGTGCGCTTGCGCGTTTAATTTTAGGCTTCTTACCTTGGAAAGGACATTGAATTGTTGGAAAGGGTTCAGAGAAGGGCTACTAGGATGATACCTGAGATAGAAAGGTTGTCATATGAGGATAGGTTAAAATTTCTCATCTTGTTTTCTGTTGAAAAAGAAGAGTTAGAGGGGATCTGATTGAGGTGTTTAAGATTGTTAAGGGAATTGACAGGGTTGATGCGTAATGGTGAAAATGGTAAGGCTATGAAACACAAATATAAATTTGGCAGTGTAGGAACCATCTTCAGCTAAGACAGATTATTCTTCTAATAGGGTGGTTGTCCTTCGGAACGGGTTGCTTTTAGATGTGGTAGATGAGGGTAATTTAGGGTGTTTAAGGAAAAATTTGATAAATATTTGAATGATAAGAGCTGACTTTGAGTTTTATAGTACTAAGTTTAATATAGTGGAAAGGACGACTTAGATGGACCATAAGGTCCCTTGTTGTCCTTTAATGTTAAGTTATGTACTTCTACAAGAGTATTCTATTCATATATATTCCTCCCTGGTACCAAATTGTGTATAGCAAACCTATCATCTATAGAAAAAAAATGTTATAAACTTAGAAAAAATAAATATAACAACCCTTCATAGTGTTCAAGCTATCTTAATACGATTAATAAGCAGTTAAAACCTACGATATGAATATTAATACAAGGAGAAAACATTTGGTTCAATAACACTATACCTTGCAGAGTTTGGTCGTTTCTAGTATTATTGAATAAACAAAGACCAAATATATGCAATGATGGAAACGCCCACTCCACATAGAAAGCTGGATTAAAAACTATAAAAAACGACGTACATTTGCTAATATTCCAGTTTTTCATAAGACGTTCGTCGCCTTAATTTTGATGGAGGGCAATCACGAACATAGGTGAAATATTTTTTCGAAGTGTGCGTTAAACAATATTTCATGTCTCTGAAATCAATTACAAATTATATAGTACAAATGCATTTTCATTCACCGTAGACACTTAAACGTATGACTTAATGTCCAAATATTAAAATCAAAGTCAAAAATATAAATTTATAGAAAAATAAAACGAAATTACTTATATATGTTTGATTATAGCAAAAAAAGTGAAATTTATAAAACCATCTAGGTGTAACTCGTCTAATCATTTTGCGGAAGTTAATCCAGTTTGTATTCTAATTGAATTGTTTGCTTGTAGTTAAATACAAAGCTACGCATTGGGCTATCCGTGCTCTGCCCACCACGGGTATCGAAACCCGGCTTATAGCGCTGTAAATCCGCAGACATACCCTGTGCCACTGGGGGTGGGGGCTCTAATTGAAAGTCGTAAATATTGAATTAATGAATAGATAATTTTCAAAACTGGACATAAAAAATATTTTTTGTTTTTTTTATTCCTGTGCAAAAAAAAAAATTGAAAATGCTTTAGAATACGTGACTAGCCACGTTATCATCAATAATTGATTTTTTTTTTTTTGCTAAGTAAGCGAAAGAAATTCTTGTCGTAATCATTAATTCAATGGTATCAGTATTTAATAGGCGTGGTTGACAAACTGCTTAATAAACACACTGGAGGGGGAGTTCCTTGCTCAGAGTAATCTTCGGTTTTGTGTGAAATTAATGACGACCTGCTGTGATTACGTCTCTTTTCGCCGGGCGTGAAAACTGTACTGGTAGTTTAGACAGATTACTAGAGATGGCGCCACCAGTAATTAGTGCTTGTGAGCGGATTTTGACAGTACCGTCAAAATGGAGGCGGAAGCACAAAGGTGAGGAGAATAAATCCTTACGTATTTAAAAAATATATAAATATTTTGTTTTTATCTTAATCAAAACATATGTTATCTGAGCACTATGTAATAAAAATAGTGTACTGCAGGTAAGCTACAATAGAACTTAGTATCTATAACACGCCAAACGTACAAGAGTAAACTTCATTTAAAAAACTATAATCTGGATGCTAAATGAACGGAATTAAAAGTTTATAACGCTATTTTCATATTAGAGTCAAATCTTAGACTGTTAAGAAAAGATTACGGAAAACACAGAAACATATATAAATCATTATATAGCACAGAGCCTGTTTTTTGAGAGAACGAAGGATCTGTGATCATGATGAGGAAAACTATATATATGGACTGCATCAGCCTGTTTAAACTTTAATCTGTTTCACAGGAGCTGTGGTTCTGTAGGAGCTCTTTGTCAAATTAAAAAACAATTCGTGTGATTTCAGGCCTTCAAACAGGAAACACCCGAATGGGATACTTCTGCTTCTCTTAATTCTCTGTTGCTTTGAGATCTATCCAATTCAAAAAAATGTGTTTGATCATTTCAACCGCATCTACATTTTGTGTGAGACACCCCGAAAATCGTGGAACCAAACCTAATCTCTGTATCCAGGTGTCAAAATTTTGTACTTAATGCTTGCTACAAAATGCATACGCTAACATAGAAACATTTTTAATTGTTTTCACAACTAAACAACCACGAAAATATCCGAAAGCACAATACTTAACACAGTTGCTAGATTTAATCCAAACTGCTGCAACACAAAACATTATTAAACACTATACGCTTCGTTAGTTGTAACTTAGATCACAGGTGTTTACATCATATAACTATCTATCCAATTTGTGTAAACACATTATGCAAGAAATGACAAGGGAACTGTATTTATTGCAACTGAAATGTAATACGTCATAAATGTGCTTAAGATATATGCAAATTAACCGATCATGTACATGAAACGCAGATAATAATCACAATAATTTTCTCACGAATTCACATTGACAAATACTTGTTTCTTATTACACGTTAGGACTAATTTTCACAGATGTCTCATCACGTGATTATTCCTAACGTATATTTTACTCCCTAATGTCTTGCCATAATAGTGGTTACTAAACAGAAACACAGCGTACCTGACTCATAACTCAGTAGTAAGTCGCTGGACTCTTCATCCGTCTAGTTAGAAATCTTCTACATCCTGCTTCGTTTTAACTAACAGACTTTGCTTATCTGGATGGGTTGGTCTGTTCAGTAATCCTCATCTAATGTTGAAATCTGTGATATAAAATTACACTTGAAAACGCAATCTGTGAGCAGAACTAAATCATAGAAGACCAAGCGAATTCAAGCGCGAGTCCCGGATACATAATGCCTTTGAGACGCGATGCAGAAGTTGAGTGTCCCGCGGAAAGTGCGTCCTATTTCTTCCCAGTAACGGAGGAAGCCCTCTGGCGGCAAACCATTCTCCCTCTTCAGCCTAATTGCCGAGACTTTCGACAGAGGAAGACGGCAAGATTAATGAGGCTCACCGTAAGTTCCCAACGAAATTTGATTTACTCCCTCAGTTTTTCCTTGTTGTATTCTCCAATTATTTGTAGCAGACTGATGATTAAATAGTTTGAGTTCTGAGAAACTGTGTCCAGGAGCTTAAACAATTTGAGACTAATTCACTTCATTTATACAAGCACACATAGACATACATACAAGTCCGGTAATGCACGAGAGAGTTAGTTAAAAATAGCACAAACATATTCTAAGGGAAAAACTATATAAACGCAAACCCCCTTTTTTTATTTTGGATTGCAAATTGAACAATTTAGAATATGTCCTTTTATTCTAGATTTTTTTTTTTTTTTTTACCCTTATTGATTTTAAAACCAAACATTGAAGCTCACTGTAATGACGAAGTACGGAGACAAGTTGATAAATAGAACACTAAGGAAAGTGGCTTGATTATGAAATCCTGAAGAAAAGAAAGAAAGAAAACAGGTCATGATGCCATTGTGTTTAAGTATTTCTAGATAGAAAATTTCCCATTACGCGAGATCCAGTAACAGACCCAACCTAGCTAGCTAGTTATCGCTAAGTAAGTTAGGCCATGCCCTCCTGTCTGTGAAAGTTATATAGTATTTTCTGAGCCTCTGGCTTTTCCTGGATGTATTATAACACATATTCAACCTAAGGGAATATTCTACTCTTAAACACATATAGCTTTTCCGAGAGATGTCTTAAGGGCACTATTCTTTGGTCAAATTGAATTGAAAATAGAATACATTAATCAATGTTTTCTAGCACTCACGTGGTATTCACGTTCGGAGATTTAAAGTTCACCGAAAGCAGTTTGCAGCTGTTAGAATTTGAGTTTAATTTTGATCAAATTGTTCTACATGCATATCATAAAGTTTTATTAAAGAAAAAAACAACATACACATATGCGGATAATTATCTTAATGACCGTAACCAAGAGGCTCTTTTTAGCAGGGATAAAAATGCTATAGAGCGATAAAAAGTGAACACATTCCCTGTCCTTATCAAATAGGGATAGCATACTTTAATCGCTCCTAGTTTTTAATTGGTGAGAGAAAAGTTATATTCTTATCTCCTTACTGTTTAGGAAAATAACATTTAAAAAAAAATCTAACTCTAGAACAATATTTCATTTATGAATATCAGTTGATGAGTTGATAGAGTTGGCCGTAATTAAAGCATTACAAGTAATGATTGTCATATATAAATTTACTCCCCAGTGGCACAGCGGCATGTCTGCAGATTTATACTGCTAGAAATCGGGTTTCGATACACGTGGTGGGCAGAGCACAGATAGTCCTTTGTGTAGTTCTGTGCTTTATAACAAACAACAACATGTAAATTTTCTGCTATCGAGACAAAAATAAAACGGCTAAAAACTGAAACCACTGTCTTTGCAATTATCAATAAAATGTCATAATATAATGAGCATTAACGTCCTACCTACTTAGACCAAACTTAAATATCATTAACCTCTTAATTAACATAGGTAATTAAGCAACCCTTCGTATAAATTTAAGCGGAATATAGTTATTCATTTATGAGGTTGTTGTAAAATACGGTTGTTGATGTTAAATACTAATTTATAATAATTAATATATGATATTTTTCTCTTAGCATATTAATCTTAATTGTTTCTATCTGTTCATTACAAACTGAACGCCTAATACTCTACATAAAACTACTACCCACTTACTACTCAAGTGAAGTAGTAATATTCAAAACTTTAAAGTTGCAAAACGTATACACAAGCTATTAATTATAATTTTTTTTAAAAGGTCAGTCATTTCTAACTCATATTTCAGTAAACAACAACAAAAGAAAAAAACCCAGCAGATTTCAACATATTATTTGAGATACCTTTTCTGTCTGTTCGTCCACTTTTATTTGAAAGTTGGTCATGGTATGAGTTTGGAACCAAACAAAGAATATGTTATTCATTCTCTGTTGCACACATTATGAAAAAACTGTGGGAAGGATGTTTTCTTTGAATTTCAAATTAAATAGGTCTACATTTCGCAAAAGAAAATGTTTTTGGGAATATATTTTGATAAGTTCTAAATAGATACGTTTCCTAGAAGTAACACTGTTCTATTGAGGAACCAACAAAAATAATTCCATGGTTTATTTAAACTATTACCTGGAAGTAAGAGCATTCAAATACAGAATTGAAGCTTTTGTATGTGTATTAAACAACAAAGATAGATCTGTTATCTGTACGTTTTGTATGTGTATTAAACAACAAAGATGGATTTGTTACCTGTACGTTTTGTAAACAATAAAGATAGATTTGTTACCTGTACGTTGTGTATGTGTATTAAACAACAAAGAAAGATTTGTTACCTGTACGTCTTGTATGTGTATTAAACAACAAAGAAAGATCTGTTACCTGTACGTTTTGTATGTGTATTAAACAACAAATATAGACCTGTTACCTGTACGTTTTTGTATGTGTACTAAACAACAAAGATAGATTTGTTACCTGTACGTTTTGTAAACAATAAAGATAGATTTGTTACCTGTACGTCTTGTATGTGTAAATACACATACACAACGTACAGGTAACAGATCTTTCTTTGTTGTTTAAAAACAACAAAGAAAGATCTCTTTGTTGTTTAATACACATACAAAACGTACAGGTAACATTGTAAACACAAGTTTCATTTCTGTACAGCTCCATGGAGTCTCGCTAATAAACACAGGATTTGTTGATTTTTCTTCACTTTTTCTGCTTTTTCCAAAGCATGGTTATATAATTGCTAATAAACTATCATCTCTTGGCAAAATAACTATCTATGTTTTGTTTTCAAATTCGATGACGAGGAACCCACTTTGAGACTAATAATGCTTGGAGAGGGATTGAATGGGTAATGAAGAAAACGTTTTTCTTCATTACCCATTCAAGCCGTCTCGAAGCATTATGTTTTGTTTTGTTTTTGTCACGTCGTTTCTTTAGTGACAAGAGTTCGTCTAACTGCTTCTAACACCACTCACCTTTAAAAGTAGGTTGGCAATGATCAAAAGGAATTACTTTTGCCTCCTTTTTTTGTACAAAACAACTTCATAAAAAATCAGAGATTTAAAACATTGCACAATGGTATAGTGGTTTGAAGAACACAAATTAGATATTAGGTGGAAGGAGTGTGGCAAATTTTATACAATTTGGTTAAGTATTTTAACCCTCTACTGCAAAATTTAACGTACAGGTAACAGATCTTTCTTTGTTGTATAATACACATACAAAACGTACAGGTAACAGATCTGCGAGACTCCATGGAGCTGTACAGAAGTGAAACTTGTGTTTACTAGCGAGACTCCATGGAGCTGTACAGAAGTGAAACTTGTGTTTACTAGCGAGACTCCATGGAGCTGTACAGAAATGAAACTTGTGTTTACAAGCGAGACTCCATGGAGCTGTACAGAAATGAAACTCGTGTTTACAAGCGAGACTTCATGGAGCTGTACAGAAGTGAAACTTGTGTTTACTAGCGAGACTCCATGGAGCTGTACAGAAGTGAAACTTGTAACGTTTTATTTCTTGTTTTCTTTGCAAAATACTCAAAATGAATATCATACAATTTTAAAACACGTCTGAAGAAACAATGATTTAAATAGAATTATACTGCTAATCAATAAATCAATGAATGCTAGCCAGTTCATGAAAGTTATATTAGACTAGTCCTGTTGCTAGCCAGTTCGTAAAAGTTATATTAGACTAGTCCTGTTGCTAGCCAGTTCGTGAAAGTGATATTAAACTAGTCCTGTTCCTAGCCAGTTCGTGAAAGTGATATTAGACTAGTCCTGTTGCTA
>NW_013665932.1:79544-89242 GCF_000517525.1 Limulus polyphemus
TAAACAACACTCTTGGTACTCCCATAACATTATACTAATTTTTGAAAAAATGTCCAGCTTTCTTAGCCTGAAATTGGAATGACTGTAAGATTGAAGTGTACAGGTGTAGGTTTTGGATGTTTTTTATACAGTACGTGGTAAAACCTAGAGCATACGAGTTTTTAAATTATTTCGAAGTGAATACGATATTTTTATAAATTCATAAATGTTCTCGCAATTATAAATATTATTTTTTTACTTCTTATAGCCTCGTATCTTATAGTTATTTCTTCTTTTTTTTGTCTTATACATGTTTAATTTTTTTCAAAATTATTATTGTGGAATTGCAAGAAAATAAGATTATGAGATACGAATTTTTCTTTTTTATCAAACATTGTTTCTCCAGCGCAGTACTTATACATGTTAAAAAATATGTTTATAACGCTATAACTTGGGGTAAAATAATCACCAATAACAAGATAACTACTTTCCTCAAACTCATTAAAGTACTCTTTTTGATAAAACTAGATGAGTCTTATAACAATTTACTTTTTAAACTAAGGAGACGGTCCCAAGAATCTGGACTGTAGTTTACCAAATAATTCCCGTTAATTAAGTAAAAATTGTATTCTTTCAGACCAGAGTCGGGTCACCACGTGTTAATTATGTCGAACACTGATTAACGTTGTTTATATACAAACACTTACATGGTTCTCCCGGACGGATATCAAAAGTCTAAAATAATTATCTTACCACTGCTTACATCAGAATTTTCCCACGCTTCTGTATCCACAGATGCTTTCTTTTAAACATGGTTTTCTCATGATTAAACAGGTGAAGAAGTGTTGATGTGGTTCAGATAATCTAAATCTTACGTGCAGGTGTTCTGCTACTCCGTATGTAGGCGGATGTCAGTAGCCTGCCATAGATAAATATTTGTAACTATCTTCCTCAATTAACGCAACAAACTCATGCGGTATATGGCATCGTGAAAGAAAAATACCTAACATTTAGTCAAAAACTGATAGATTGGTATGGAGAAGAAAGCACAAAAATATATCTGGATATATATATATATACATTAAATTAATATAAAGCAAATATTATTTAGATAATCTGACAGCCACAGGAAAAGTTGTAAATATAATCAGACAAACAATAGCTAAAAATATACAAGCATAGTTACTTGGGGCTGAGAAACTTATATCAAGAGAAACAGATAAAAAGAAATACATAACAGAAAGATACAAGAGTTGTATACAATGAAGCACGAATTGATTAAAGACATCTAGCGTAAGATAAGAACAACAGTGTTACAAATGGAAGATTGAACAAGCTTTAAAAGATCGTGTGTTTTTTTTTCCCCAGGAGAAACACTTAATTTTTTTTTCAGTTTACTTGAGAATTCTGATATATTTATATGACGCTGTGATGGTGTATAAAATAATATTTACTTATATAATTAGGTTTTCCTAAACGTTTAACTACTCCATCACAGTACCATATAATTATCATTTTCGTCAAGAAATATAATTCGGTGTCAACTTTGAAAAGTAAAAATGAGTTCGTCACACGCAGAACGACAGGCACAGTTTCGTTTGTTATTTAAGCACAATTCAGAAAAAAACTATGTTAATTAACTACGATAATAACAAAACGCCATTGGTAAAAATTCATACTTACTCGAATAAAATTCTCTTTATCTATATGTTATAGAACGGTTTAAAATATTGCTAACTATCGAAGAGAAAAATCACCCTTGTTACATTCATTCATATTTGTGCCTAACGATTTCAGCCCTAAATGAACGAAAACAAAAGTTTTTCACACCTTTTTTTTTTGTTAGAATTTCATGTTGTAATTATAGTTCCTTACAATTGTTTCCTGTTTTTAATTTAAGTGCATGTTATATGTCTGCTGGATCATTTCTTCCTTCTTGGACTGTTTCTCGCCTCCAGCATTTGAAAACGCACCTCACTTTGTGAGTGAATTGATGAGTTCAGAGAAGTATTTTAATGAGCCGAAACATTAGCTTCTACACATTATACACTAGGGCATTTCTTTCACTCCATTCTACAAACTTAGTTTAATAAAAAATAAAAAGGAGGAAGGAAAAAGTTATACATTGAATGTCAGATAATAAATCCAAAACTTTTAGGGAGTTTCAAAATAGGATTTTATACTTAATAATAAAACCAAAAAACATAAGACTTTCAATTCAGTTAGACATTTGTAAGATGCCTGCGAACAAAACGGTTCGAATCTGAGCATGAATATGATAACTCATTTGTAAGTACTGGGAAAAAAATTCACAATTGAATTGTTCAGTCGGATAAAGATTTTGAACAACATTTTTTTCTGAACAGACATATTTAGGAAGTTTTAGTGTAGAGTTGGATAAAACTCATAACATAAAACAACAATCACACAGTAAACTCGTCCTGTGGTTTTGTTTTAATAAGTTGTTTGATGTCGTAGTCTGATAATAATGAGTAAAGCATTGTGAAATAACTATATATATATAAAATATATATAACACATAAAAGTGTAATGTTTGGATAATGTGAAGCTCAATTTTTCGTTGATGTATAATTTGATAAAGAGAAATTTGTACAAATTTACCCAAATTATGTAAGGAATGGATACATTAGAGTAAATATACGTTAACAAAATATGCTAATTGTTGGTATTTATAAGCTTCATTATTTTCTCATTTGTTTCTGTTTATAAACCACCGATGCAGGACTCAGAGATAGGCCTGAAAATAGCTTTAAGGGTCAGTTTACCGTACTCCTAATTGAACGAATTGAGTCATCTACACATGATACTGAAGGGTTGGGATCATTTTAATATACAAAACACACTGTTTGTCACAGACACGGAGCCCAAGGACGCCATCTCACGCTCTAGGTTAGAAAAGATGTTATGAGTCAACAATCCACAGTTCCAAATCAGCTTGTTGGGGGAACATTGTTGGTGAGGGGCTGGCTGATTCCACGGGTCGTTGAGTCTGATTTAAAAGGCGTCAAGGCTTTCACTTCTCAGCTGCTCTCTGTATGTTTGTGCCTGTGCTGCTAGCGGGCACGACACAGTGATTCACCCTAAAATTTGCCACCAGGGGGCTTCTGTCTTGGACTCCTAGATGAAATGATGTCCGAAACAGAGGCTGTATTCTTGGTGAACAGCCCTCGACCATGGTTTCTAATTCACACGAAGCAAAGAGAACACGTACCTTGCACTACTTGGCAGCAATAAGTGTCAACAGTCTCGCTGAAATAGCCGATTAGCAGTTGATTTACGGCTTCCTATTTGTTCGTGTCAGACTATTTTGCTGTTTCTTTATTTTATCATCACAGTACAACACAGTCATTTTGAAACCAGCAAGGAGACATTGGTTAAACAAACACAGGTGTATGTGACAGGCACACATTAAAAAATAAATGATCAAAACAACATTTCTAAAAACGTTCTTTGATGTTTCATGATATATTCGTACATTTTCTGAGCTTGCCTTACCACAAATTCCATTTCAAGTTCCAAAGAAGTACTATAGGCATTATTCTCACAGTGTGGTGACTAACAAAAGATAGTTTATGGCCTTTTGTTCGTTTTATATTTATAATATTTTGTATGGCTATTCCTAAGGAATTTTATTCGAACCAATAATAGATCAAACGTATAAATGCTAAACGGCAAAAAAAACAACAAATAATCATAACAACATAGCTTTCTAAGAGGTCGATTGGAATATCCTCTTTATCAGTAGTTTCTAAACGTGCAAGGACAACTGCGTGAGGGTTTGTGTATAATACCCTTATAGAGGCAGACCTAGTAAGAAGTATTAGAATCAAAAGTTTAATACAAGACTCCTAACGCAATGTGTTTCTCTAAGCAAACAATATAGAATTGATGGTTCATATCGTACCCTAACGTAACCTTACGAGGGTTGAGTCAAACTAGAGGTGGAGAAAAAAAAAGAGTTACGCTATTTTGATTGGGTCTCTTCTAAATAACAAACCTGTTTGTTTTAAAACAAGAATAAATACAATTACGGTATAACAGTTTCCCAACCCTAATTATTTTTTTACACTAATTTGTTAAGCACAGAGCTACACAAAGAGCTATTTGTGCTGCGCTCACACGGGTATCAAAACCCGGTTTTTAGCTTACGCTAGATTAAAATAATCAAAAGTCTTCTCATTCGTGCGATGTAGTTTCTTATAAAATAGCATTTAACAACGATGATATAAGCAATTCATGTTAACAAATCGCTTAGCATTAATTTGGATTAAGGTAAAAATGGTCTGAGCTAACACAAACCACACGCGATATTTATAACATTATTATATGTTATAAAGTTAACGATGATGTAATAAAATTTAACCCGGACTGTTGAGCGCTTTAATTTAGTTCAAGTTTACTTTGTTCGGTTCTTCACATCAAATATGGTAATGTCATTCATTACATACTCACATGCGTGTATGTGTGTGTGTCTGTTTTCCAGGCTACCCGTCTATAGCACAGTCACTCGATAGCTGTCCTTCATTGGTATTGTAAACGCTATCATTTGACTAGATTCAAGGTTTTCTATGGTACCCCCTATCGTGTAAAAAAAAACGTGTCCCCCAGTTACCTAGCCAATAAACAGCATGACTGAATCTTAGTAGTGTGTATCGATGTTGTAAACACAACATTAAATAACTTATTCTTCCTTATCTGGCCATACTAAACAAGTTTATAAATTGTGTATCATTAACTACACCCGTGAGTAGTATACAAAGTGCGATTATTAGCTAACTATTTCGTCTCTTCTAACAAAAACTCCCAGTCTCTTGCAAGTGCATCTAACAAATGAAACGATACCATAAAAATAAAATAATTCTCTTTGTTTATTTTTAAGGATTCGATAGTAGACATTCAGTTAAATATTTTCGACAGTTTTTTAACGTTTGCCTTTGCTGGTTTTGATAATAGTTTTATAATTATTTTTGGTATAAGCTCATTTCTTTCTTATAAAATATATAACTTAAAGATTTAAAGTTAAATCTTTTAGAACAATGTATGTATTTTTTTTATATGTGTAATGTACTATACGTTTGGAGAGGTGTTTTATTATTGAAAATTATTTTTTATGCTTTATTCTTTTTCCGGACTTACAACGCTAGAATCCGGGTTTCGATACCCGTGGTGGGCAGAGCACAGATAGCCCATTGTGTAGCTTTGTGCTTAATTACAAATAATATAACAGTTATGAACTTTAAATAAAAAACATGGTTGGATGCTATGATATATAATGCAAAAATCCAAACTTTCACACAATTTACTTATAAGATAACATATTATTACAGTATTCATTATTACCTCACCAAAAGTTTTGATAAGCTTTAAGAACTCAATATGTATAAACTTAAAACTATGGTATACACTCTGTGATGGTCAGGATGATTTTGTAGGACGAGATAGCGGCGAAAGTAGTGGCGATAGGGGTGCTTTCTGTTATCTACTTTCAATACCCAGCTCTTAATGTCCTTCTACAGTGTTTTACGTGATTGATTAACAGACGGTTATTGGCCGCAGAAGTGTCTGACGGGCCGAAGTTGAAAGGTCACAGGTCAACGTAGGAAGTGGGTATAACTTAAGAAATTGCTCTTCATATCAGCCTTATAGTGGCTGTTAGAGCAGAAACTTCAGCTGAGTTTATATAGTACTGTAATAGTGGCGGCGGTTTTTTTTCGTTGCATTCCTCCATATAGAGTGGTAGCACACTCTCTGAGATATATAAGACATTTGTGTGCCCTCCCCCACACTGTGTGTACGTTGTGTTATAGAAAATTTAATGTGTGTGTGTGTGTATTTTCTTAAAGCCAATCCACATCGAGCTATCTGCTGTGTCCACTGAGGGAAATCGAACCCCTGATTTTAACGTTGTAAATCCGAAGACTTACTGCTGTCCCACCGGGAGACGGAACATTTAATAAAGATGTTTTTTGTTGTGTGGTGTAAGAACGTGGCGCTGTATATGAATGCAGTTAACGTTAACTTACGTCAAAGATAATAAACGCTCAACAACTGCAATATTGGGGGTGGAGGGGTTGTGAACCCCCACTAACATATCCCTTGTTTCAGACTATGACTCCACAAAGTTTGCTTGAGATTGGCCAGCGACCTAAGAGTAGTTTGATAAGGGACAAACAGACATACATACAGATTTTGTGTTTTATATATATATATACGGATATTCTAAAAAGGCCACAATAAACAAGATCTATTTTTTGCATTTTAATATAAAACATTTTAATCTAAAACGTCTCTCATTCTTTGGAAAGTGAAGTTAATTACCGAAAGTTCTCAAAATATTTTTCTAACCAATCGCAAACTTCCTGTTATAAACTTTACTATCATTTCATTATTTAAAGCAAAGTTTTACAAGGTATGAGATAACATCATTGATTTTAAATATCAATTAATCATTTGTATAATAACATCGGAAAAACTTACTTTAGATTTTATTGGAATACTTTCTCATATTTATCACCTCCGGTCAGAAGCTAAAAATTAGGGACCGCTGTACCTGAACTCTAGGACTATTTGGACTGACGGTCAGACTTGTGAACATAAGATACCGTTCAAATTCGAACTACTGATTAACAGTTACAAAGAATCAGACTGATTCTAAATTATTAGTATCCTTTGTTTATTTCTGTTTATTATTTCTGAATAACTCTAACCGAAACCTGTCTAACGTGTGTGTGTGTGTGTATGTGTGTGATTATAGCAAATTTTCGATTTTTTGTTTTTAAATAGGAGTTTTTTGTTTATCACATCGAACATTATCTAAGTTATTGTTTCGTGTTTAATTTTAAGAACCGAACCGATTACGATCACTATTATTATAGGAATTTCATTACATCTTCTTGATTAATTTTCTTTACTCCGTCAAGAACCAGGCTAGACGAAAGCTGTACAAAACATGTTGAGATTGAATCGTTTAATCCCGATTTTCTACTGAGGATTATTGATTTTAATCCCTAAGGATTAAGCGTGTTATTGTGGGGCGCCTTGTTTCGAATGACCCCACCTGATATGACTCGTAATACGACCTATAATTTAACCCATTTTGAAAGACATGTTTATTTTAACTGGAGACCCGGCTTCTAGGGAGGACAACTTGATCACAAGGTACGTTCACCTCCTATAACACCAGAAGATCACAAGGTACGTTCACCTTCTATAACACCAGAAGAATTTGCTTTACCCTTTTGTTCATTCTTCCAGTCTTATGAAACAACAGTAAATCTTTCTCCTTTTTGTTTTAGTGACACGATGTGAAGGACACCCGGATTATATTATACGATAATATTTATTTAAATTATTTCAAACATTCTAATGACTAGCTGACGTACTTGTTCAACGTACAAGTAAGGCATAGGGCGACCAGGTCCGAACACAGACCTACCTCTTTATTACTCTCTGGGGGACCCTAAGGCGACATGCCAAGTTTGGTGATAGTCTATCCAGCGGTTCACCAATTATAAGCAGACACACACATTATTCGTCAAATAATGACTTAGATGGCATTAGAGATTCTAATATAGTTTATTCATATTTCAAATCTTATTAGAAATTTTGTCATTACTAGTATAAAGCGTTGTAAGTCCGCAGACATACCGCTGTGCCACTGAGGGGCAGTATAAAGCTAATTATTTACTTTATATAATAAAGTAACAAATACATAAGAACAATGATATGTTGTGGTGCGTGTGTAAAATATGTAAAATAGCAATATGCTAGATTTAAATATTGCCCCTGAATAGGTTTAAATTTATTTCAAATAAATTAGGATGAACTGAGCTTAATGGTAACTTCCTTTTAATAAAGTCCACCGGTGAGTCAGCGGTACGTTTAAGAACTTACAAGGCAAAAATTTGGGATTTATTCCCCGCCGTGAACACAACAGATAGCCCAAGGTGAAAGTGGCTTTGCTCTAAAAACAAACAAAAAAATCTAATTTCTTATGTGTTTGGATAAAAATGTTTGAATATGTTAATATTTCTATTTCTTCATCTCAACTAGCAATTAAAACGTAGATAAAAATTTTGAAGTAATTAGTTGTTTTTTTTATATTTATTTTGCATACTAACTCAGTCACTTGTTACTTGAGTTTATGGCCACACATTGCTATACGATTAAACTGGTTCGTTTATTAGCTCAAGAAACTCAACCCAATTCACCCACGAATGAGGAATAACATTCTTCAGAAATAATTCGGGTAATCCGACTGGTTTCTTCTTGTTTTTCTGATTTACCTAATTTTTGGTTTTATTCATTTTAAAGTGAGAGTAATAAAAAACGAAACATATGCCCTAGTGTTAGATTTCTTACTCGCCTGTCTCCTCTCGTAGACAAGTGTACTGTTTCCTGACTGAAGCTTGATATACGAACTTGAAGTTGTTTACTTTACTATCGAACAAAACAGTTTCATTTCGCGAATCCCACTCTTGGTGAGCATCTGTTTAATCTCAAGAATCACCTACGTTCAAGGCGAGTCTGAAACCTAATCTATCTGTTTCTATCATCTTAACATTTACCGCTATGATTTTCACGTATACAGAGAAAACGTTTTATAAAAACATTCACAAGATGTGCCGACTTGTAGAAGAGAATAATGGATATCAATATTCATTAACATTTATATGATGAGTTATATTCTAAATTTAGTTTTATAAAAATACCTATGTGAAGAAAAGCTCAAAATAATTCACAGTTCACTGAAATAAGTTTACGGGTTTACAGTTTCGCGGCCCCCCAATGGCACAGCGGTATGTCTGCGCTAGAAACCGGGTTTCGATATTCGTGGTGAGCAGAGCACAGATAGCCCTTGTGTAGCTTTGTGCTTAATTAAAAACAAACAAACAGTTTCGCGAAGAAGACTACGTAGCCGATATGCACAGTTCTGGAATAAGTTGACAGGTATACCGTTTCGCGAAGTAGTCTATGTAGCCCAGATGCACAGTTCTGGAATAAGTTTACAGGTTTACAGTTTCTCGAAGTAGACTACGTAGCCCATATGCACAGTTTTAGAATGAGTTTACAGGTTCACAATTTCGATTAAGCTTCTGACAAACTAAAATTACACACATATATATATATAGATAGATAGAAGAAAATACGACAAAACAAAACAAAAACAAACAAAGTATCAACTTTTCTGTCGTTTCCTTCTTGCCTAACTGTCATTTAAGCTAATAACGAAGTGTTCGTACCTCAGGAATAAATCACGCTCTCCGAGATTTGCTATAGTGCCTAAATATTCTATAGATTAAATTGTCAAAGCTTAATCAAAATGATTATTTCAGATGTTTATTACTTATTATTTTGTTAAATTCTGAAGACTCTGGTTAGCTACTGCCGATCGGTCCATTAATTGTATAATGTATAATTAATTGTACAAAGTACGTCAGCATGATCCCGCGCCCACGTGTATGTGGGTGATATCCCGAGATAAACATACACTACGTTCGTTACCACCCTAGCGGCAGAATAAGCGACGACAGATACTTGATCCAATAGAGATGGATATTATTTACTTTGCGCGATGGCGTTGTTATCAGTTGTCGTCATTTAAAATACAGTAATACGTCTGCAATAATGTCATGTGAACAGGATTCATTGACGAAAACTAAGACGTACAATCACGTGCTTCCCCCCCCCTTCTAAAT
>NW_013665932.1:90242-97720 GCF_000517525.1 Limulus polyphemus
AAAGGGTGAGCATGTTTGGTGGGACGGAGATTCAAACCCGCGACCCTCAGATTGCGAGTCGAGTGCCCTAACCACCTGGCCATGCCGGGTCCTTAAAAATAGTACATAGAAAATTTTGTATAGTAAGAAATAAATAAGTTAGCTAGTAAAATAAATAGATAAATAGAATATTAGGTTTTCAAAAAACAAACAAACAAATAACCTTTACTTCATTAACACTGACGGAATCTGATTTCCTTCGCACTTTTTTTTCGTCATAATGAGAACTGTACCGCGGTTTCTGACACAGACTTTAACAGAGTGAAATAAGCGACTTTTTTTTTCTACGGGCATAATTGTAATAAAGTTTCACTTGCTATTGATAACCTACATACATACCCTTATTGGTTGTTGTTGGTTAATTTCGCGGAAATGGCGATAGACGTTCCTAATTTAGAAGTGATACACTAGAGTGAAGGTAGCTAGTCAACACCACCCTTGATAACGCCCCCGCGGCTGAAAAGGCGAGCATTTTCGGTGACGGGATTCGAACCCGTTACCCGCAGACTACGAGTCGAGTCCCCAAACCGCCAGGCCATTATCAAAGCAAAGACATAACATTTTATTTGTTCAAATGTACTGTACAAGATTCTAAATATCAAAAATTTCAATAGCTTGTTTGTTGTTTCCAAATATATATATATATATATATATTTCGATATTAACAGCCCACAGCCTGCCTATTATAACATACGTAAGTAAAAATGTGTTAAATATGAGGGTATTCCCCAAGTTTCCATTCTTATTAGATATTACTTACTCTAGAATTGTTCTCCCCTAATTAGCATCAGATCGGCATACTAGCCCTCCTTTGGATCAGCGATAAGTCTGAGGACTTATAACGCTCAGAATCGTCTTTCGTTACCCGTGATGGGCTCAACACAGATAGCCCATTA
The DNA here is from genome assembly GCF_000517525.1 of Limulus polyphemus. Lineage (NCBI taxonomy): Eukaryota > Metazoa > Arthropoda > Merostomata > Xiphosura > Limulidae > Limulus > Limulus polyphemus. The sequence continues at coordinate 91,178 of NW_013665932.1, forward strand.
TAAAGCTTTGTGGTTAATAAACGGCATACTAGATTCCGTGTTTCTCAAAATAATTTATTTATGATTGGGAGCATTACTTTTGATATGCGGCTTATTGAAGATATCAACTTTCGTACGGTTATCTTTCTTATTGTGTTAGTACTTCTGATTCACCTATATCCATTAATGATTTTCTCATCTCCCGAAGAAGAAGTACACTTGATTTCCAAACTGTTACGTCAATAGCATTATCAATGGGATACTGACAAGAAAAACAAAATAACATTATTATAAGTTTTGAATTAATAGATGTTATAAAGATGAGGAAAGATACAAAGAAAATCGTACAAAGCTTTTAACTTTCCCTCAACATAATTAATTACACACTAAAATGCTTCTTTAACGAGCGATACACTGGTTTTGATCTGGCTAAAATAGAACGTTTCAAAAGTCCTCCGCTGGGACGATGGTAAGTCTCCGGATTTACAACGCTAAAATCAGGGGTTCGATTCCCCTCGATGGACACAGCAGATAGCCCGACGTGGCTTTGCTATAAGAAAAACACGTATGAAAAATGTATCTTATCTAATATAATAATGCCAGTATCAACCAGTTCGTAAAAATTACAGAAGCTGGAGGACAAACGCATTTTTTGACGTAAAAAGTAATCGATAATAGGTTGGATTAAATAGAAAATGTAATGAATGCCAAATATATTTCCGAAAGAAGAAAACACAGTACGTTCATAAAGTTATAGCCTTTTTAGACCTTGACTCAGATCAAGATTTTTACTATAACTGTTACTGTTGCCTTCGTTCCGGTTCACTCCACGAGAACCTATCCTTTCCCCCGACCTCCTAACCAGGGAATTTGTTAATTTCCCCTAATTTAATCAGCCCGTCCTGGCAGCTCTGTACTTATGGACATATTTTAAAATTTAAATATAAGGATGGGCTACTGATATAAATCATTTCTAATATTCCACCGTTCCATAAGTGGTGTAATAATCACCTCAACTTTATGAAATTCTAAACAGTCATAGAGATATTTTAATGCGTATTGACCTGCAGTAGGTAAGTATTAAACACATGTACTTATACACCGGGTAAGATACATTTTGTATTAGCTAATGCTAACTAACGTTCCGAACAAGCTATGTCTGTTAATTTTAAATGATATAAAAAAAAAATCTCTTCACAATCACCTTTTTTAAAATTAAAGACTAAAGATATATAGATTTAAGCAACCAGTTTAGCCAAAACCAGACTCAGACTGGTGTTATATAGTGCGAAGAACGTTCCAGAAAGGATTTCATTTTGTTTTAGCTGTTGGTGTATGGGTACATCTTTCTCGTTCTCCTTCATCAAAAACTTGATTGGAAGACACTGTTCGAAACCACAGTCATTTTCTTTTGTTATTTTGTAATTGTTACACGCCACCTACCAGTTAAACAACAACATGTGATATCGCTAACAGCTGACAGATATCGAGCGATTAACACGACTTCATCAGTCGCAATTTACTCAACGTACAAGAATGAAAAACTTACCTTATTCGATCGTCTGTCGTATTACCCAAAAGCTAGTTTGGTATCAAAAATTTGAGTTTCTAGTTTTGAAACTCCTAGATACATTTTCACACACACACAAAGGGGGAGAGAAGGGAAAAAAATATAATAAAAAATACATTTTATATTTTACATAATGAATATGGCCCGGCATGGCCAGGTGCTTAGGGCACTCGACTCGCAATCTGCGGGTCGCGGGTTCGAATCCCCGTCCCACCAAACATGCTCGCCCTTTCAGCCGTGTGGGCGTTATAACGTGACGGTCAATCTCACTGTTCGTTAGTAAAAAAGTAGCCCAAGAGTTGGCGGTGGATGGTGATGACTAGCTGCCTTCACTTCTAGTTTTACACTGCTAAATTAGGGACGGCTAGCGCAGATAGTCCTCGGATAGCTTTGCGCGGAATTCAAAAACAAATAAACTTAATGAATGTAAACAAAATTACGAACAAGATAGCCGAATGGAAAATGGTAGAAGTAACATTTTCTTAATACATAACAACGCTGGAAACCGGGTTTCGATACCCGTGGTGGGTAGAGATAGTTCATTGTGTAGCTTTGTGCTCAATTACAAACAACCTTGTTACCACACTTTACGGTTGAATTATATTTAGAACGTGTATTTCTCTAAATCTAAAACGAGCATATCAAAAATAGAATAATAATTTGAAGAATGTTTTTAAACTTTTGGACAAACGACAGAATACTTAACTATTGGCTTCTCAAAAAGTATTTACGTGATATGTAAATTAAATTAAACCTGTGCTAGTTACTAACTGGTATATATATATATGTATAAAAAGATTCATACTAGCTGTGTTTATTACAGATTGATCTAGGGTGCTTAAATAGTTTCTTTTGTGATTGCTTCAGCAGCTTGTTATAGCAGAGTAGTATCAGCATAAAATTTATCGTGCTTGGTTTTTGACTTAACAAAACGTTTTATGAAGTGGTGTTTTACAACAGACTGATATTTGAAGCGCATACACGATTTACTTTTCAACTGATTAGAAAGCAAAATATAAAACTAGTGATGATGTATTCCGAACAAAAGTTTTTTAAAATAATAAAATATTAATAATTCAGAGCTTTTGAAAAATCAAGATATCATCTAAATTGATGACAAAAAGAGATTCTTCGACTCTTGTAATGGTTCGTCGTGGAACACGTTTCACGTGCACCTCAGGTGTTTGAAAGTCGTGAATATAACAGAGAAACGTAATGCTATCTCAAATTTTAGGTCATGTTTTGTGGTCATGATATTTCACTTTGGAATATTAGTGGTTTCTAATGAAGTCACGTTTATACATCATGCAGATAATCGAGGACAGAACTTAGCTGATGTAGAAAAAAAAAGTTTCTGGTTTGTGCTTTAATTTCTTATTTCAATAAAAACGCTCAACTTTACGGGTGGTTGTAGTCTCCTGCAGTATGGATGAAACATCAGATCGAGACTAGATGACACAAGATTGGTTGTAATCAACTTACTTCAATTTAGTTTTCAATGACACTGAAAATACAGTTAATAAAACCTCTTCTATTGTCCCCCGGGGGGACGGCGGCAAGTTTACGGAATTACAACGCTAAAATTCGGATTCGATTTTCCGAATTGAACACAGCAGATAAACCAACGTGACTTTGCTCTAAAACGAACAAGCAAACGAACTCTTGTATTGATTAATTTACTTACGTTATTAGTATTGATATATATTCTCTGAAGATGACTGTCGTGTAAACTAAGGCTATACTGTGATGAAAGACCACGCTTGTAATCTTTCATATCTCGTATAGCAAGGATGAAAGATATTAACATAATCATTTACGTTTAACATAAATATATTAAAGTTTGGAACTGAAACTTCAATGTGAGAACAACTACAACTAAGAATATGGAATTCAACTTTGAAATAAATTTATTAACATTTTACAGGACTACTTTAAAATCTCACACGAGTGTATTTTTGATGAATACTCACGGGGTCCTTTAAAGTTACGAACAATAAAAATGATTGTATTTGCCCCCCGCCTAAAAAAAATTACTGACACGAACTAATTTCCCAAATTCACTATAAAATATATTATAATTTGGTAATTCTTTTGCCATATATACAGATTACAAATTCTGTTTTCGGAGCTCCAATCTCGAACGAAAAATTGGAAGTAATCCACTGTTTCGTTCTTCTTTTCTTTGCTTTTTTTTTAACATAACACAATTTTGTTAACCATTTAAAATTTTGGATTCGGAAACATTTATTTATTTATTATCAAAGTCCAGTTCTGCATTCAGAAACTCTTAATATAGTAATCTAAGCTTGATGATATAGTGAATGTAAGGAATCGTGAAGCCAACTACATTAAAAGTTCTACGATGCTGAACTTATCCCCGTTTACTGATTAATTGGATCAGGTGGTTAGGGCGCTCGACTCGCAATCTGCGGGTGGCGGGTTTGAATCCCCATTCCCACCAAACAAGCTCACTCTGCCAGCCGTGGTGGCGTTATAATGTGACGGTCAATCCTACTATTCGTTGGTAAAAGAGTAGCCCAAGAGTTGGCGGTGGGTGATGATGACTAGCTTCCTTCTCTCTAGCCTTTCACTGCTAAATTAGGGAGGGCTAGCGCAGATAGCCATCGTGTAGCTTTGCGAGAACTTCCAAACAAACCAAAACTGTTTATTTGACTCTTCATTAACAGAAAGTTAATAACATACTTCTAATAAATATTAATTTCAAGCTTAAGACAACGATAAGACAAGGTTATTATTAATGTAATAGATTTTGATCTATGACGTTCTTTCTAATTATGAACCGATTTAGTTACTGGTTTTGTTTATATCTCTCGACCATCGTACGTTTACACACGGCTAACAAGTTACTGGATACTATCAGTTTTGTAAACAGGGCTTCTTTTACCTAAGAAAAATTTTGATGGAATAACAAATAAAATAAATATTGCATAACTATCACTTTATGAAACTATTATACAAAATATAGTTAAAAAAAAAAGTCAAAACATGAGTCTTAAGTTTAAAAGTTCGCGGTATGTATGTGTCAGAACCAACATTTGAGCATTAGCTCTCTATCGTTAGAAATGAATACTTACAGTGAACGTCAACTGATGTGAATAAACTGCCCTGTAACGTTAAAAGAGGTGTTTTTGATTTTTGATGTGTGCGTGTGTGGTTTCATTAGCAATTTAGTTACGACACGGTGGAGAAACTTTAAAGAGCATAACAGTATTTTTCAAACGAGTCTCAGAAGCTAAACAAAAGGCTTAAGATCTAGAAATTAATATTACAAACTTATTAAGACTGAACTAATCTTCCTACTTGTGTTGTTAGGCAGAAAGGCTGAACAAGAGAAAGTAGGCTTCCTTAAATGAAATAAGTGTATGAATAATGGTTCCAAATCTGGCTTGATGTGTAATTTGGTAACTACTTGGTCATATTATATAGGAAAACACATCACCATATTTTATAGCTTATACCGATAGTTTAGCATTTTTCGGAGTTATCATTATACTACAGTTATCCTTAAGGGACGTTTGTAATAAGATAATCTTAATGTTTCAACATGATTAAAAATGTAATGTCTAGTGTTATAGTTCATTGTTTTTCATTGGCGAGGATCCATTAGTAAATTATTTTATGAAAATGTTTAGCTGGGTAACGATGTTTAAACCATTTATATATCCACGCATTTAATTACTTTTCATAAAACTTTATGTTGTTTTTTTTGTGTGTGGCATTTTTAATAAATTTTTATTAAACTTATGTTTATGATTTCATGATAGACATAAATCGACAAACTTGATCACCATCAACAAACGTCCCTCTAAATTACACGCATTCTTCCCGGAAAAATAATACCATGCTAAAAGTTTTAATTAAAATGAGGCCGTTTCCGTTTATCATTGAACTTCCATCTGTAATTTGAAAACAAAAAATAGTTGGCATGAAGGACTAGGAAATTGTGAACCAAAAATGACAGAATGTACGTGGTAGTGTGTATATTAATGTACTTAATAGTTTTACTTACACCATTTTAAAATTTTGTAATTATTAAATGGGTGGTGTAAAGAAAATATTTAGTTCATAATATAGATTTACCTTCTAAACTTTGTGGATTGGTAATTACTTATCTTCATTTGAAACTCTCTGGAGGCACTTGAAATATTGTGCTCCTTTCTTTATATTAGAAGGTCGATTGAAATTGAAAAACCCGTATTGGTAGCCCAAATTTTTGGTCACTTCACACAAGATTTTGGAATTGAACAGACTAATATGTTTAAAGGAGAACTGGGCCTTTTTCATCCCAGTAAGGATAAAGATTTAGCTTTAAGAAATTAGACAGCTTTTAGCAAAAGATAACTCAAAACACCATACACGTGTTCTCTCTATTTGCCCTTACTCAAGGTTAATGACGAGGGGCGGAATTCCCCGAAACCGGTATAACTCAGTGGCAAGTGGTGAGTTGAATGATAGATTGGTCTTCATATATATTTTCAAAATTAGACACAACTCAAAACACCATGGATTTAATACACGTTCTACTACTTTAAGAATCCTAGCCTTGTTCTATAGGTTTGTCCTTGTCCAAGACTACTGATGAAGAGTAGAAATCCCCCCCAATCGGTATAACTCAGGGGCAAGTGGTGAGTTGAATGATAGATTGGTCTTCATATATATTTTCAAAATTAGACACAACTCAAAACACCATGGATTTAATACACGTTCTACTACTTTAAGAATCCTAGCCTTGTTCTATAGGTTTGTCCTTGTCCAAGACTACTGATGAAGAGTAGAAATCCCCCCCCAATCGGTATAAATCAGGGGCAAGTGGTGAGTTGAATGATAGATTGGTCTTCATATATATTTTCAAAATTAGACACAACTCAAAACACCATGGATTTAATACATGTTCTACTACTCTAAGAATCCTAGCCTTGTTCTATAGGTTTGTCCTTGTCCCTACTCTAAGAATCCTAGCCTTGTTCTATAGG
>NW_013665932.1:98599-104425 GCF_000517525.1 Limulus polyphemus
CAAAACACCATGGATTTAATACATGTTCTACTACTCTAAGAATCCTAGCCTTGTTCTATAGGTTTGTCCTTGTCCCTACTCTAAGAATCCTAGCCTTGTTCTATAGGTTTGTCCTTGTCCAAGACTACTGATGAAGAGTAGAAATCCCCCCCCCCCAATCGGTATAAATCAGTGAACGTTGTGAATCAAATGATAGAATAGGCTTAATATTTATTTTATAAAATCAGACAAAGGGAATGAAATAACAATATTTGAACAAGAATGCTTATATTGCAAAAACGAATTATTCATAAGCAAATTTCGGAATGTTTTTAAAAAAAAATCGACTGGAAAAGAAAAAATAAGTTATGAGGGTATAAAGGTTTGGAACAGCTATTTGTGGGATAACAGATTTATGTCAGTAGAACGTTTCGTTTCTAACAATGAGACATGATCACGCAAGATATATATACATAAATATTTATTTTTAAAATTATATATTTATTATATTTAGTTCATATATTTCTATTATTACTTGGACCATTTTTTACCAGTTTTATTTTATTGTTACATTGTTACTAGTGGTATTTTTACCACTATCATTATTGCCTATGACATTGTTACAGGTGTCATTTTTACCACTATCGTTATTGCCTATGACATTGTTACATGTGTCATTTTTACCAGTGTTTCTATTGCTTATGACATTATTACAGGTGTCATTTTTACCAGTGTTTCTATTGCCTATGACATTATTGGTGCCTCTATTCCCGCTCAATGTTTAACTTAGAAGGTACTATCTAAATTAGTGTTCCTATTGAATTATGTAGTTTTAGCATTATGAATAAAAATAATGGTGAGACGCAGTAGAAAATTTGGAGAGTCTTATAATAATCTATCTTTTCCGAACTTAAAATAATTTGAGGTTTAAGTACCTGCTTGCTTCTAAATTTATAAATGTTTGCTATTTTTATATTAGTATTTATTTATTTATTTCAGTCTAAACTGTATACCCACACTAACTTAGTCACATGTATCGGTAGTTAGAAAATCAATTATGATTTTTTTTTCATTCGATTAAGAAAAAAAAAGAAACATTATTTGCCCAATTTATTTTCTATACAAAATATTCACATTAATATATCAAGATTCGTATTCTACAAGTCGCCGTATTAACTTAGTTATTGCGCACCTGAAGTGTATTTTATTATACTACCATGAGCTTGTTTTTCATGTACGTTTATAATGTAAATAGTATCTCAACCATTACTATGTGTATTGTATCTCAGTCGGCCCGATGAGTCAAGGTATTGAGCGAAAGGCCTCGTCGGCACTGGATTTGTCAGATATAGTGTGATTGACATATTATTTTACATTCTTCTTCACTTTCACCCTTAAATTATTAGAACTGGTATAGACAATAGAACGACTAAACCTACTTATGGCATAACTGATATTTTAAAAGTATTTTTTTTTTCTTTTAAGTAAGGGTTTGGGGCGGTTATATTTACATAGGAAAAGCGCTAAAGCTGTAATAACAGGGTTTTTTACTCAAGCTGTTGCTAAATATTTCAGACAATACACTAGTTTTATGGTAAAGAAGGACACTTCAGCCAGGGTGCACAAAACATACATGTACTCCTCGAGCTTTAATTAGGCATGTTTGCCTTGACTGGACCAAAAATCGCACTTGAGATGTTCTTCACTAATGTTGGTGTTTGTCCAGGGGGCAAATTTGTCAGCTGCGCTCACTTCTAGAAAATTGGTTCCTGAGATACGTACAGAAATAATTAGAAACAGATAAAGTAAAAACAATACAGCATACATTATTATTTTGGGCAGGAGTTACATCGTTACACTATTATTTTGGTCAGTAGTTACAATGTTACACTAGCATTTTGGGCATGTGTTACGTTGTTACACTATGATTTTGGGCAGTAGTTACATTGTTACACTAACATTTTGGGCAAGAGTTACGTTGTTACACTAGTAATTTGGGCAGGAGTTACATTGTTTTCCATCTATTGTCAAAAAATTATTAAAATGTAAATTTTAGTCGTTAAAAAGGTGTTTACAATTATTTTAATGTAATGATAAGCATTTCTTCCCCCCACTCGTCGTAGACTCCTATTGTAATTCGTTTCCTTTATATTATTGACCGTTTAGAATATAATTTTGGGGCACAATTATTATGCCATTACCGTTATTTTAATTAGTGTTTTTTTTCTCACAATTTTAAACACAAGTATCAACTTTTTTTTTTTATTTTAACTCTTTTTTTTATTTACGTTGACATTATAGCGTAATATGAAAATTATTCTATTAACTTTTAGTCTTTTTTAAAATCCGTCTGCATTCTCTCGCTCGTTCAAATGTCTCCAACCCAAATTAATCGAAAATGTCCGTTTCTTCAGAAAAAAACAACAACAAAAGAAGCGCGTTTTGTAAAAAAGTTCCAAATACAGAAAATAACATAATCGTTATGAGGAAAGTAAATATATATGTGTATATATATATATATATATTCTCTTATCAAGGCTTCAAAACAAACTCTAACATTATTGTCCCCAGTGGCACACCGGTATGTCTGCGGAGCTACAACGCTAGAAACCGGGTTTCGATACCCGTGTTGGGCAGAGTACAGATAGCTCATTGTGTAGCTTTGTGTATAATTACAAATTAACATTATTACTACACAGTTATTAACTATATGTTTTTTTCAAAACCCAAATTTATTTTCACCTGAAATATATTTCAATATTTTTTTATAGATTGAAAAAGATTGTATTTTTCACTTTGTTCATAATAATTAGGATATTAAAGATATGTATTTGTTAGCATGCTTCGGTACGTCGTCTTGTTCTTGTATTATCAGATGTTTCAGATATTATTTGCCGTTTACAATTATCTCTTATTTTTATAAGATGCCCCCCAGTGGCACAGCGGTATGTCTGCGGACTTACAACGCTTGAATCCGGGTTTCGATACCCGTGGTGGGCAGAACACAGATAGCCCATTGTGTAGTTTTGTGCTTAGTTACAAAAGGAACAAACACATTTTATAAGATAAAATTTACGTTAGTTCTGCCCTCCAGTGGCACAGCGGTATGTATGCGGACTTACGACGCTAGAAACCGGGTTTCGATACCCGTGGTGGGCAGATCACAGATAGCCATTTGTATAGCTTTGTGCTTAACTACACACAAAAAAATCTTAGCTCTTTCTGATCACGTAATTTGTATTTTTTGAACAGTATGACTCGAATAAATGTCGTAATTAAAGTCTGATGGCATTTACATCTTTCACCTTTTCATTGAAAAATAAACTAATTCTTAGAACAGTATAAGTCATTCCATATACTGCACTGAGATGAAAAGCTTGCACTCAGAGACAGTGTAGAAACATTGAACCAAATACTTTGATTTCTGATAATCAACTACAAATAGAAAGATTCCAGTAATATCACTAGCTAATTCTACATTGGAAAAACAGAAAAATGTGCAAGAAAATATATTTATGAATTTCAAACGTAGCCGTTTAATATATTACGATTTGTATATATACTCTACAAGATGTACTTTCGCAGGGTCCCCGAAAGTGTTCTGTTTCAGGAGAGCCCCCCAGTGGCACAGCGGTATGTCTGCAGACTTATAACGCTAGAATCCGGGTTTCGATACTCGTGGTGGTCAGAGCACAGATATCCCATTGTGTAGCTTTGTGCTTAATTACAAACAAACTGTTTCAATAGTAAATAAAACCAAAATTAAGAGTAACAAATATTTTTATTTCTTGCTTTTGGAGTTCATATGCCATGCTGTGTTGTAGCCTACAGAGCGAATAATTCTTCTAGTGATTCATGACATGCGCACGTTTTACTGATGTCAGTACAATACAACTTGCAACGTTAAGCGTCCCTTATATGACGCCATTTCAGTGTCTGGTGACTGACTGACTGACAGACAGACAACATACTACTGTATTGTTGTGCAAGTGGTTAAAACAGATGACCCTTGCATGCGGCCTTCGACACCCTTTCGGGTAAATTAGTAACTACTAACAAGCATAACATATAGCATAAAATTTCATATTATTCTCTGAACTTCGTTCAGTAAAAGTTGTAAAAAATTAGGATGGCGTTTTGAAGCTTTTGCACGACATTGAATTACAATTAGTGTTATGAGCCATACGGAAAGTAAATATTAACCAAATCTAAGTAATTACTTTACTCTAGCTTGAAATAAGGTCAAATAGAGAAAAGTAAACTTTAAATACTTCGCCTCTGATATTAAAGTAATGTTATATTAAATTACATTGCTAGAGTTATCTCTATAGGAACACTTTAACAATTCACTTGTATTATAGTTTGTAGGAACACTTTAACAATACACTTGTATTATAGTTTGTAGGAACACTTTAACAATACACTTGTATTATAGTTTGTAGGAACACTTTAACAATACACTTGTATTATAGTTTATCTTTTTTTTCATTCAAACTGATTAAGAGTCCACAAAATATGAAAAAAAAAGTAATGTTGACACGAACACTTCTTATTTAGATTGTCATTATATTTATCGAAAGCGTAAATAAACTATACAAGTAAATTTTCCCCACTGTTTGTTTTTATTGCATTAAAATATGTAGTTAAGGTTTACAGCTTGCGAAACTGTAATGTTTTAATTCTGGATTTTATGCACATATAAATTTACATATTGAAAGTCATATATCAAAAGCAATAATCTACTTATCTATAGCTCTTGGCAAAACACTTGAGCGTTTTTATTGAATATAAAGATTCTAGAACAATCACGAGTATGTTGGGGGGAACATATGATGCTTCGTTGTTATGGAAACACGGAATGTTCTCATCATAGTTATCTTTTTGCAAGAAACAAATAAAACGCCAAGCCTCTTTTGTACTCTTGACCGTATTCCTAAGGCAACCTTACAAACATGCCAGAAGGTAACAACAAGCTTGTGTGAAGGATGTAGTTTTATGTGATGAACGTGGGCTAACTCCTTCAGCAACCAGTTCGGTTTTAGAGGTAGTTGACTTAATGGTTGAATCACAGCAAAGTGAAGATTTTATTGTCCCTTTTTGTAAACCGGTGGTAAAAAGGTGAACAACCCAACATGCTGTAGCTTTGATGATTAGATATTTAAGTTTGTAGTCAAGGAATTCAGAATTATATATTATGTATAACGATGGGGTTTACGTGTTTACCTTTCTCACGTTAACAGGTTACGCCCAAGGAGTAGGCGGGGAGTCATTATTTTTTTTTCCTTTATGGCAACTAACTGTTGTTTGCTATTGTATTAAAGCGCCTGAAATCTTCAAGTTTCATAAGATACGGAGCACTTATAATCTGAGTGTTAAACGCTATATAGAAATTATTATAATTAGTTAGATTTAAAAAAGTACGTTTCATCATCATTTTACTCATTTCTTCTGAAAGAGGAACATTACGCAATTCCCGGCATCACATCAGGTTTGAGAACTATAATGGATGGTCAACTTTTGACCATGATAAGAAAGGTACATTAGGTTTCAGAACGAAAATGGATAAGTCGACTTTTGTTCATGATAAGAAAGATACATTAGGTTTCAGAACGAAAATGGATAATCAACTTTTGTTCATGATAAGAAAGATACATTAGGTTTCAGACGAAAATGGATAGTCGACTTTTGTTCATTATAAGAAAGATACGTTAGGTTTCAGAACGAAAATGGATAGTCAACTTTTGTTCATGATAAGAAAGATACATTAGGTTTCAGAACGAAAATGGATAATCAACTTTTGTTCATGATAAGAAAGATACATTAGGTTTCAGAACGAAAATGGATAAT
>NW_013665932.1:105320-120348 GCF_000517525.1 Limulus polyphemus
TGATTTTATAAAAAAATATGAAAAAAAGCTCATTTTATTACCAAATATGACTCTCCATAATACAATGCCTGTGCTATAGGTGTTTTTGACAAGCCTGTGATTCTTTTTAATATTTCTTTTTCTGTTAACTATGGCAACTTATAACAACCTCCAAAACGGATAATATTAAAGCATATAAAAATCAATATAATGAGATCTGATCGGAAAATCTGAGATACGTGCGTTTCGCTAACAATTCTCTTGAAGATCGAAAAATGTCACATGAATATTTAAGAGAAAAGGTATTCTTTATTCAAAGTAGCTGTTCAAATGTGACGTATTCCAACACCGTTCGCATAACAGCAAAAGTAAATCTGGGTCTATGTCACATTATCGCGTTCAATGCAGCAACATGAAACAGACACATTCTTTGAAGATGTTTTTTGAATCACTAAAGTCCTCCGGTGGATCAGTTGTAAGTTTACAGACTTCCAACAATAAAATCCGGAGTTCGATTCCCCACGGTTGCCAGAGTGCAAATAGCCTATTGGATAGCTTTTCGCTATACAGACAAACAAGCAAAAACGAAGCTAATCAACAACTTTCCGTCTATACTGTATCCGTATATGTTAAATCTATCGAACTTAGTATGTTTAATGTATTTAACTCACTGATGGGCCCGGCATGGCCAGATGGTTAGGACGCTCGACTCGCAATCTGAGGGTCGCGGATTCGAATCCCTGTCCCACCAAACATGATCGTCCTTTCAGCCGTGTGGGTGTTATAATGTGACGGTCAGTACCACTATTCGTTGGTAAAGGAGTAGCCCAAGAGTTGGCGGTGGATGGTGATGACTAGCTGCCTTCCCTCTAGCGCAGATAGCCCTCGTGTAGCTTTGCGCGAAATTCTGAAAAAATCCAAACCATTAACTCACTGATAAAGGAAGCATTTTTAAAAAAATTTCGTCCTTTTTTGAATTCTTAAGAAAATCTAAAGACAGTCCTAGAGATGTATAGACTTTTGATTCCGTAAATTATAAAACGTTGGCGTAGCCATCACATGCTAAACCTTCATAGTTCCAAACCATAGTTATCTTTACTTTATCATCCTAAGGAAGCGTTCTTTTCTCCAGTGGTAGTAGTAGTAGTAATGACGTGTATTTGCTATTGACTTGTAAACCTACTCAACCAAAATGAACAGTCAAATGATATTAATGATAACCTAGCGGAGCGTGAATTGCAATAATGATAAAAGTCGGTGAAATCAGACATACAAAGAAAATAATTAGAAACTTATAATCAGATAAAAACAAAACAGACAACCAAATTCTCCATCAGAAATAAAACGTCTCGTTTAACATCTTTGAGAATATTATTGGTCATTAACACTGTGAATGTTCAACTGACGAAACAATAACTTATAATCTTTATAAGTAAGAAGTAAGACTCATTCAGACTGATTTTTAGTTTTCTTCTGAAAAGTAGATACAAAATTTATTAAAAGTTGTGCTTTGAATATATAAAAAGGTAAAATATAAGATAAGTTTTAATTTTGTTTGTTTAGTTTTTCAATGAACGTTTAATTCTCCACTTATAAACCTGCAAGATGTAGAAACCTTTTTATTGTTGTTAAATATGGATAAAATTGAAATTTCATCGTACTGGACGTATAACAAATTTTAAACATAGCTGTTTTGAACTATATTGCTTACTCTAAAATTTTACCCTCGATCAGAAATATAATATCACATCAGAAAACTTAAAATTTCTCTGTCTTAGAGACATGTATGCCAAACAAATAATACTAAGAGGGTACATGGATGTATATAAATATATATATTTGCAAAGGAGATGAATAAAAGAAATAAGGGCTAGTGATAACATCAGGTTTGAATTTCGCGCAAAGCTGCACGAAGACTATCTGCGCTAGCCATCCATAATTTAGAAGTGAAAGCCTACAGGGAAGGCAGCTAGTCATCACCACCACCCACCGCCAACTATTGGGCTACTCTTTTACCAACGAATAGTGAGATTGACCGTCACATTATAACGCCCCTGTGTTTGGTGGGAAGGTGATTCGAACCCGCGATCATCAGATTCCGAGTCAAGGGTCCTAATCATCTAATAACATCTGAAAAAAGCTTTTAAAATTAAATTACTTTTAACCTTTAGGTAGATTTATCTTTTATTCCCCAAATCAACTTAAACATTGTTTTATTGGGTTTTAGAAATTGTTTATTAGTTAATAAGACATGAAAGTATTATTTTACTAATCAGTAAAGCAACAAGAGCATAACTTATTTCTGACATAATATCTTTATCAGTCTTTTCAATCCTATAATTATTGTTATTAATGAAGGTTTATTTTTGATTTAGTCTAACCTACATAAGAGATACAATTATCTGATTTTGCAATGGAAGATTACTACGTTTGCACTAGAAGATGCAAATGTATGTATTATTAGTCTACTCCTCAGGCAGATCTTTTCGAGTGAACCTAACTCTCTCTATTTTCCGTTATCACGATGGAATTAATATTTACGATCCTGAATTCAAATGGTCCGGGAGTGGCCCAGTGGTTATCCTACTGGGCTCCAATCCAGAATTTCCATGGTTGTACACGTTCACCTCAAGGCATGTTATAAAAGTGACAGTCAATCTGACTATTCGGTTAACTGGTTAGAGGCTCTAATCTAGAACACTGGAATATCTGACCTGGCTGTTTGGCTCGTGTAGCATATAAGACACCGTTCAGGTTGTAAGAAAAAGGTATAGCGTATCTCAATAAAATACTTCATTAAATATATATTCATACCTACAAAATGTAGTTGACGTCTTGTTTGCTCTGAAACTAATTGCGAGCCTTTTGCAATGACACTGCACTAGCAATATTACGAGTAATACGCCCCCCAGTGACACAGCGGCATGTCTACAGACTTACAACGCTAGAAAAGCAGAGATAGCCCATTGTGTAGCTTTGTGCATAATTATAAATAAACAATACGAGTAATAGATAAATACACAGTAGAGAAATTAATGGATTGCTATAAATATATACATTTAAAGTGAGGACATTAATCTTGGTAACATTACATTTAATGTTTTCTGGGATATTTTCAACTGTATTCCAATGGACTTTCCACCAATTAATGCACCCAAAAGAAAACCCACAAGAGAGTTGGTGATGAGTTAATCCTATAGTTATTCATCTAACAATCAACTCGATCACGTTTTCTGCCTTATAACCGAAATTGTTATAACATTTCGTTTATTCCACTGGAGAAGTCGATAACTATCATAGAGTATCAATCAAACAAAAAACATAGTGGGTGACATTCAATGAGCTACTTATAGCTAGCTAGAGGTAGCTCCATCACAGTTATTATAATTGAAAAAATAGCAGAACAGGAGCAAATTCATCCTGCTGAAAGTGAATAATTGACTTTTTTTTACTGTTTAGTTACAATATACAATATATATATAACACGTTTATCCGTCTGACTTAGTTTTAATATGAGATTATGTTGATTGACTAAGTTCCTTGTGAGATCACTGTGCTGATTGGTTTTCTTTGTTTTTGTGGTATCTCTCTGCCGATTGGCTTTCTTTGTCTTTGTGAAATCTCTGTACTGAGTGGCTTTCTTTGTCTTTGGGAGATATTTGTACCGTTTGTTTTTTGTTTTTTCTATGTCTTTGTGAGTTCCCTGCGCCATTGGCTTTCTTTGTCTTTATGAGATCTCTGTGCCGATTGGCTTTTTTGTCCATGTGAGATCTCTGTGCCGATTGGCTTTCTTTGTCCTTGTAAGATCTCTGTGCCGATTGGCTTTTTTGTCCATGTGAGATCTCTGTGCCGATTGGCTTTCTTTGTCCTTGTAAGATCTCTGTGCTGATTGGCTTTCTTTGTCCTTGTGAGATATCTGCACTGATTTGCTCTTTCTTAAAATATACAACATTTAGTGATTTCATTTAGTTTGTTGACATTATATTTTGTGTCTTCTTGAATTATTAACCTTTCATACATTAATATGTACTTGATCATTTGCTGCTACAAAACGAAAAATCGCTGTACATCTAAAACTGTTTATTTTATGTTGCCCTGTTTAGGTAGTCTAGTGTATTGGCCCTCGCCGTAAATGAGCTAAAAATACTTTTTAAAACTTTCCAGTGAGCAAAAACACCAGAAATGGAGTAAAGGTTCAGGTTATAATCCACTTAACTATCTAAAAAAATACGTGTTCGTATTCAGTCAAGACGTTTTGAAACATTTGTATTGACACACACACACATAAGTGACTCTTAAAATCATGTCGATTGTATTTATATTGAATGCTTGACTTCAAAATTTGTTCAAGATAATTCTTTGCCGTTTATTCTTGACTAACGATATTGCAAATGTTTAATATTTATTCCAGGTTTAATCTAAGTCAACTTAAAGTTATTCACATTTTGTCGTTTCTTTTGTTACTTTTATATCGAATAACAGTAAAACCCTAAAATGTTTGAGTTTAAATAAAGAACAACAAACAAACTCGTCTTTCATAATTTTTAACAATGTTTCTTGATAACCATGACAGAAGAAGAAGAATGTAAAAATGAAAACACAATACCACGAAACAAAATGGACACAGAGACCTATATCTGTGATATATCAGTGAAATGTTGAAGATAAAAAAAATGAAAACACAATACCACGAAACAAAATGGACACAGAGACTAATATCTGTGAAATGTTGAAGATAAAAAAAATGAAAACACAATATCACGAAACAAAATGGACACAGAGACTAATATCTGTGATACATATCAGTGAAATGTTGAAGATAAAAAAATGAATAACGAAAACAAAATACCACGAAACAAAATGGACCCAGAGACCTTTATCTGTGATATATCAGTGAAATGTTGAAGATAAAAAATGAAAACACAATACTAAGAAACAAAATGGACCCAGAGACTAATATCTGTGATATATCAGTGAAATATTGTAGATAAAAAAATTAAAACAAAATACCACGAAACAAAATGGACCCAGAGACTGATATCTGTGATATATCAGTGAAATGTTGAAGACAAAAAAATGTAGAAATAAAAACACAATACTACGAAACAAAATGGACCCAGAGACCTATATCTGTGATATATCAGTTAAATGTTGAAGATAAAAAAAAATTGAGAGTTTATTTACAAAATTTGAAAATATTTCTGCATGCGAACACAAGAAAATCATTTGATCCGAAACCGACCCATCTTTGGTCTTTGATCACCACCATCTACACATTACTTTGAAGCGTCTACAACCGTTTCGTACAGATGACACTGAATGTCACATATAGTTTAACTTAATGCTATGAGACCTCAAAAAAAGCTTCTACAATATATGTATTCGTCATTTTCGCATTTTATGATATTTCTATCATAAAACTAAAATAAAAGAACGAAAAACTAGTTACGGCACTACAGATCAAAACGGTACTAAAGACACAATAGGACATATCTATATAAAATGTTGGAGACTTAACTTATTCGTTAGATACCAATCTAGAGCTCTTATTAAACAATACCCGTTTTATAAGGACTGAAAATGAGATGTAGTCCTTTTGTTAGTGTCAGGTTTTGCCACTCATCCAAAGTCGAATATTTTACAGAGAATAAGTAAGTAAGTCATATACTCTAAGCAAAGAAGAAAGAAAATACTCACTCAAGCTAGGGATAGGGACATTCGTATTTCTTAACAGCTTTATTCGGACTTTTTTTTTAGTTTTCGCTTTCATTTTAAATTCTAAAAAATTCATAAGAAATCAGTACTATGTATATTTCTCTGTTTTGGAGATGTTTTGATTTATCAATAAAAATGAAATACACTAAATATTAAAGATATGATCACAAAGATGTTTTTCTAAAACACCAAAACAGTTATTCGTTTCTAGACACTAAAGTATTGTTTGTAATTAAGCCCAATAAGCTACACAATGGGTTATCTGTTCTCTGCCCACCACGGGTATCGAAACCCGGATTCTAGCGTTGTAAGTCCGCAGACATACCGCTGTGCCACCGGGAGACTCGATTACTTAGTTGTTGTTGTTTGTAATTAAGCCCAATAAGCTACACAACGGGCTATCTGTGCTCTGCCCACCACGCGTATCGAAACTCGGATTCTAGCGTTGTAAGTCCGCAGACATACCGCTGTGCCACTGGGGGACTGTTTATACTAAAGTATGTTCGAATAATGTTTCTTTCTGTAGGATTGTTTCATACTTATTTCTTACAAATACGACCGTTAAGAGGAATAATCGCTTGGAATACAGTAGTATGCTCGTGATATAACAAATATGAAAACAATTTATTTACAAATAAATATGAAAACAATTTATTTACAAATTACAAATAAGAAAAAATATGAAAAAAATTATAAAATTGGATAATTATAAAACAAATACTTTTGTTTAGACCCCGTTGAATGCGACAAGCCGTTTGTGTTTTCGTACGTCATATTTTATCAAGTTTAAGAACTATTTTCCCACTTTTTAAGCAGCTTAAATAATCCTTTAAAATAGCGTACTCTTAATATTTATTACTATTCTGCAACAGAAGTATGATTATTTTTATTTTTATACTATTCCAACTAATCATGTCTTAAGGTCACGTTGTTTAGTGTGTGAAAAATGATTTGGAGACGTGTACAATTGCCTTAGCTTCAACGGGTAATTAAAAATATCTGAAACCTAGGAAATGACAGAATGAATTTGTCGAACCCCTGAAGAAATAGCACAACTACCTGTTCTTCTTGGAGGGGTATTGTTAATTACCTTTTGACTCGCATTGCTGACATGATGCAATGTTTTCCCCTCAGTTGTGTGTTAGGAACACGTGCATACACACATATATTGTTTGTATTGTTTATTATTGGCACACAGATAAATTCTTACTCTGAGAGTCAACCCTCGTGACCCTAATTAAGCCTCTCTAGGCACCACCGTTCTGGTCAAACCAGGTCAAACTCAACTGTACATTCTGGAGTTTTCATTCTTATCAATTATCATATCCTTAACCGTGAGGCCCGCTAGGCGTAACTTCATCACGACATACAGGTCAGGTTTCAATTAAAAATCTGTGTCATAATTTTATGTTCATATATGAATATTCTTTTAAACCTGTGGGTGTTGTCACTGTCTTGTTCATATTCCTGACATGATATTTATTTGTCGAAAAAAAAAAACCTCTTTAACATTAACCATCACGTATTTGACCTTAAAAACAATAAATAATTTATGATTTAGAAATACCTTCCAATCTTACAGATAATTGAATAGTTTGCATATTTTTTAAATTTTAGTGCAGAACAACTACAACACCATTTTTACAAAGTGTTTATTATTGCCTTTTACTACTATCAGGTTTTTATATTTATAAACATTGCATCTTCGTCTCATGTACGAAACACGTTTTTGTTTTACAGTTATAAGATGTACTTTCCAAAAGAAAAACTCTGAAAAAACAAACAATTAATGTTGAGATTGTTTTAAACTTCTCCATTTGATTTACAGCAACCTCACAGATTAGCTCTGAAGACGGAGCAAAGCATCAAAGTGCCTACTAGCAAGGTTTTCTCACTGAAGTGAGTCGTTCAATATATCTGTCCTGTTCAAGATTCTGAGGAAATGCCCAGTTGGTTTGGTAAAATATGTGTTGTACACACAAATAAATATTGTATATTAGAAAGATGAAAACATTTACTCCGCCCTCCATGGAATTATATTCTCGAAGACCTAGCGAGAGAAAGCTAAAATCATTCATAAAGTTTCGATACAAGGGCAATCCGAGCGGAAAATATCATAAAGCTGATTACAGTAGCGTCTGATTTCGCGAAAAGCTAAACGAGGGCTATCTGCGCTAGCCGTCCCTAATTTAGCAATGATAGACCAGAAGGAAGGCAGCTAGTCATCACTACCATTCGCCAGCTCTTGGGCTACTCTTTTACCAACGAATAGTGGGATTGACCGTCGCGTTATAATGCCATCTAAACTAAAAGGGCAAGCATATTCGGCGAAAAGGATTCGAACCTGCGACTCTCAGGCCACGCCAGCCGTAAGAGCGGAAAGACATCCTTTATATGGAACTGCAAGAAAGAGTAGAGGAAGATCCCAAACTGATAATATAATTTCACAATACACGTGTCTTATGTTATATATCGAAGTCACACATTAAACGAGAATTGTAACAAAGTGGTTTCGAGAATCTTACTGGAATCCCATCTAACTGGGAAATATAATCTGGATGCTCAACCTTTGACATCAACATGAACTATTCAGTTTGTGGTAATACATGTTTGTTAAAAGACCCCAAGAATTAAAAAAAAAAAACGGAGACGCATTGTTCAGTGCGAAACTGTGGAGGTAAAACAGCATATGGAGTCTGCGATCAATATTTTAAGCAAGGCCTTACGGACAGTGTTTTCTTTCTCGTTTCGTTTTAATATCTCTTGTTGCTATCTTTCCTCTTAAGAAGCATTTTGTTTAATACTAGCTTGAAATATTGCCTTGGTCGCTTCCCACTCAACGCATTTTAACATGCCGAAAAATATTCCATTACAACTGCAACGAAAAATATCCCTGACAATGCACTCCAGAACGCAAATCTCCAAGGAAAACAACGCTCACTAATAAAATGATTTCCTCGTTCCACCAGATACTACTGAAGAGAGCGTAACACGTGGTTTGTTTGCAATTAAGCACAAAGCTACCCAGTGGGCTATCTGTGCTCTGTCCACCCGGGTATCGAAACCCCGTTTCTAGCGTTGTAAGTCCGCTGTGCCACTGGGGGGGGGGGGCGTAACACATGAAAACTACTGATTAATATGTATAAAGATCATAGTATCTTAACAAGTATTCTCTAATGACGCGCATGGAAACTAATCCCTACATAATTTGTAACTTTCTTGGATATATGTAAATAAATATTACATACATTAAACTTCGTATTTCTCCTGACAGCGTTACTCAAAAGCAGAATTTAATTTTTCCATTCTGCTATCTTTCATACAAACCTACTTACGACCAAATTTAAAACAAACTTCAGTATAAGAAAAAAAAACAACTCAACCGTGCCAGTTGGGCACCCGCCAGAATCTTCGTCAAGACACGAAAAGGAAGCGCTTCGAGCAAAAACTGTATTTTTATGCAATTTTATTAGTCGGAAACTAACAGTTGCAGTTAATTCTTTTTCATTTAGTTTTAATAGTAATTAGTAACATTTTCTATTATTACATTTTACCGATTCAAGGAATGAACGTATACTATTGTATTTTGTAATTATGGAAATCTACTAAGGTCGCAGTCTTCAATTTTGAACTACTGACCAGAAGGAAGGCAGCCGGTCAACAGCACCTTACTATCCACCTTCCACGTTAAGGGTTAGGTGTGGTTTGTTTAGAAGTTTGCGCAAAACTACACAAGGGCTATCTGCGCTAGCCGTTCCTAATTTAGCAGTGATAGATTAGAGGGAAGGCAACTAGTCAACTCCACCCACCGCCAACTCTTGGGCTACTCTTTTACCAACGAATAGTGGGGTTGACCGCCACGTTTTAACGTCCTCACAGCTGAAAGAGTGAGCATGTTCAGTGACGGGGATTCGAACCCACGACCCGTAGATTGCGAGTCGAGCGCCCTAACCACCAGGATAGGCCTCCACACTAAGAGATTGATTGTTACCTTATACCTCAACCACAGATTAAAGTGCGAAGAATATTTTGTGGTAAAAAAGTATACTTTTGATATCTCATGTTATAATTTATATTTTATTATATCGTGATATGTCCCATATAAATACTGCTAATTTCATTTTTTTTTTCTGCTTCCACACATCATGACTTTCGCAGAGACATAAAACTAGAATAACAACAAAACGCAAGATAATTTACCATCTGTCTGTGTCAGTAAAAACCCTGGAGATTTTTAATTTTGTGTAAAACTTGTAGTAGAACACCAGCTTCTAAATGAAGGCAATATTAAGCAAGTTTTTTGAAGATTGATTATGATTAATGGTGTTTTAATTAAGACTAATCATCTCGACACGAGCGGTTTCTTATTCTTCACTTAGTATCTGTATTAATTTAACAAGTAAAGGAATGCGCATTTAACGGTGCGCGGTTCTCTTTGAATAGCATAAAAATAGTTAACGAGGAAATATGGAGAGTAAAGGATATTGCATAAGAAAAACAAACTAGTAGCTCCTGTCCTGAAATTCCATTTTTTTTTTTAAACGAGTATAATGGTCTGGCGAAATAAACTCCTGCGAATATGATTCGCTAATGGTAAAATAATTTTCAACTCGGATTTTGACTAGTAAACACTAGCGTTGAGTTCCTTAAAAATATGTCAACTTATATATATTTTTAGTGTTGTAAACGTATTATGTTTTGTGTCTTTTCATCGTGTTTCAGCAAACTTTGTTCGAATAAGAGACGTTTCGAACAAAGGTGTTGTGATCTTTGAAAATTAGGGCTCTCGACATGCAATCTGCGGGTCGCTGGATCAAAATCCTATGCTAAAAAATGCTTGCTCTTTCAGGCGTGGGCCGATCTAATGTGACGGTCAGTCCCACTAATCGTTGTACAAGTGTAACCTCAGAATAGGCGGCGGCTGCTGCCGGCTGGTTGCCTTCCTTTTATTTGACAGCTAAAATTAGGAAGGCAGCAGCCAGTTTTAGTAACCTTGCCATGAGCAAACAAATGAAGGCGCAGACAGTCTTAGTAACCTTACCATGAACAAACAAATGAAGGCAGCAGACAGTCTTAGTAACCTTGCCATGAACAAACAAATGAAGGCAGCAGACAGTCTTAGTAACCTTACCATGAACAAACAAATGAAGGCAGCAGACAGTCTTAGTAACCTTACCATGAACAAACAAATGAAGGCAGCAGACAGTCTTAGTAACCTTACCACGAACAAACAATTGAAGGCAGCAGACAGTCTTAGTAACCTTGCCATGAACAAACAAATGAAGGCAACAGACAGTCTTAGTAACCTTGCCATGAACAAACAAATGAAGGCAGCAGACAGTTTTAGTAACCTTGCCATGAACAAATACATGTTCGTTGCCTTATATCGTTGTTGCTTTGTTTCAGAAGTACAGTCTTTTGGATGGATCATAACTTATTAACATCGGTTTAGTTTTATACATGTATACGTATTCGATAGTTTCTATAAATAATACAAGTACTTACTGGCTCAAAATATTTTGAACGTAAAAAAGGGTAAGACTTACTAAGAAAAGTTTAGCTGGGTTAATTTCACCATTAACTTCAAGTATAAACAAACGTGTTTTATTTGCATGAACATCAATTTTTAGCGAATTAACTTAAGCACATCATTGTCTTAGGCCTTATACATATGGTACGATGTTTTGATAACTACTGCTTTCAATGCACACTAAATATTATGGTAGGTCTTATATATATAGTAACATGTTTTAATAACTATTGCTTTGATTGCACACAAACCCACCAGTAGCACAGCGGTATGTCTGCGGACTTACATCGCTAGAATTCGGGTTTAGATACCCGTGGTGGGCAGAGCACAGATAGCCCATTGTGTAGTTTTGTGCTTAATTACAAACAAAACAAACAAACGTTGCACACTAAATATTTTGGTAGGTCTTATATATGAAAACATGTTTTAATAACTATTGCTTTCATTGCACACTATATATTATGGTAGGTCTTATATATGGTACCATTTTTTAATAACTATTGGTTTCATTGCACACCAAATATTTTGGTAGGTCTTATATATGGTAACATATTTTATTAGCTATTGCTTTCATTGCACACTAAATATTTTGTTTTGACATTTGTTTTTTCATTGTTTTGTTTTATTACATATCAATTATAATCGGAGATCGATTTTAATTAGTTAATTGCTTATGCGTGTATACAAATAACGTATTAATTAATAACAATAAGGGTTAATGAATTGTGTAGCATAGATTTGCCAAAGTACAATCAGACTGCCAATATTTTAATAAAAAAACAGTTTATGTAACTTTACTTGATATTTTCTGTATATGTTATATACTTACAATATTAATTTCCTTATTGTTCCATAGTGTTGATTTGATCATCTATTTACAATTATTGTAATCCATAGTACTAGAACTATTGATTGATTTATATATACTTACATTATATAAAATATATTATACAATGAAAAGCACCGGGGCACTGATGGATTCAAAACCATTAAATTTGCATAAAATTTCATATGCCACAATCCGACAGATGAAATTAAAATGACGCGAGAAAAGGAGCTTTTATCAAAATCAGCTTAATGAGTTCTGGTATTGAATGAAAGGCCTCGTCGGCACTGGATATAGTAGATATAGTGTGAGTGGCATATTGTTATACTTTCATTGTTTACTCTAAATCACTAGTTCATACCTGAGAAAGACAGACCAATGTTCTGTCGAACATGTAGTATGTTTCACCACCAATAAAACTCTTCTTATAATTATAAGTTATAAATCGTTCTTTGCCTACTTATAGGGTATAGGATTACAGGTTAAAATATCCACTACATTGTAGAGACTCAGTGCTAATAATTATCACGAACAGATTGGAATGTGTAAGCATTTCCTTGCAACAGTAAATGGAAGATATTTGGTTTTCATCCTTTCTTAAGTGTCAAAACTAAGATAAAGATCATTAAAAAACAACAACAGTAGTAAAACAACAACAGTAGTAATATACCAATAGTAGTAAAACAACAACAGTAGTAATATAACAATAGTAGTAAAACAACAATAGTAGTAAAACAACAACAGTAGTAAAACAACAACAGTAGTAATATAACAATAGTAGTAAAACAACAACAGTAGTAAAACAACAATAGTAGTAAAACAACAACAGTAGTAAAACAACAATAGTAGTAAAACAACAACAGTAGTAAAATAACAATAGTAGTAACACAACAATAGTACTAATAGTTACCACTCATTGATAGATAGTTATTGATTTAATGCTTTGGATATAACTATCCTAAACGTAAAGAGTGGTGTGAATATTATTATGGTATGGACGTGTTTGATGAAGCTGAGCAAGCCATAAATGCTAGTCGTATTATGACATTATGGGTCACGTTGCACTGTCTATATTGATGCAATTCAATGGATAAGAACCATACCTTCTCCAACATAATATTTCACCATGCTACACCGCACATAGTGTCCATTAGAACGTAACTTTCATAATCAGCCCAGAATTCATTTTCAACGCTTTGGAAAGTTTTGGAACGTTACCTAGGTGACATAAAAGGCAAATATTTTAATAAACATGAAGCTCATTCTCGAGGAGAAGAGTGGTCTGTTTCGCTAGTTATGTATCACCTTTTGGAAGAGTGCTTTATTAACAGGTCCTGGTTGATCCGAAAGGTGGGTCCACAGCGGCTAAACACAAATGTTTCTTTCAAGGTGTGCTACTCTAATTCTTTCAGAAATATAGTGAATATCGAAAATGCAATAGAGAGAAATACTGTTTCTCTATATAAAAGTATCACTTAGAAACAATTAAAACAAATAGTTTAAAAATAATATTCCTTACTGTAAAAGCTGTAATTTGTAATTAAATAAAAAATAGAAACAGTGTTTGGCTGAAAGAATGACAATTAGATTTTGTATGTGTTTTATACTTATAGATTTATTTCTAAACAGTGTAATACAATCTTAATGCAAAGTTCAGTTCTATTAATGTAATGGTAATTTAAGGTACGTTATTTTCCACACAGACTCACAACACCTTTACAAGATAATACGATCAAATTAAGGCTTAGCCAAAGAGTTTTTGCTATATCCTTTCCATGTATACTTTATTCGTAAATATTAACACTACATTGTTCATTCAAATGCATTAGGACTCATTCTCTTATATATTTTCGCTACATTAGATTCTCTGGAACTCTTGAAGCAGTCTTCACCTACCTTGCCTTTTAGGTATCAGTATTTAAATAGAACTTTAAGCTGGTTACATTATTCATATAATGGCGCCTGCTTACAATAAATATCGTCCGATTTCGTATTCAAATTTCGTAGAAATTCTTTTTTCGTTTACTGCATATTTTGTTTCTTCGAGTGTTCACTTACTTTTCTATAACTAACGTGTCTGTTCAATTGTTTACGTAAAGTTGCATCACTTTGTTTTCGACACGACACAAAAATTGATTCACACTAGTTGGTTATATATTCAAGAGATCCGACAGATGTCGTGCTTAACCTTTGGACACGACATCGAAACAAAGTGAAATCCAAATAGGCTGTAGTGTTTTCATTATTCAGTAAGTATAATTCCAGGTTTTTCAAGTCGATTTACTTCACCTATTAAACTACTTTCCACACTTCCTATTCTAGTTTCCTGTTTTGCAAAAGCAAAATGAAACCAAAACTCATTATCCTGAGAAAAATTAAATATATATATAAAATCCGGATCACTTTCCATATCCTTTTATATGATTATTATAAAAGTTAAAGTAAAGGTTGGTTTTGTTGGTAATTATTTATGTATTTTCTCTCTGTCATATTTCTGTGGTTTTTACTACATGGTCAAAGAAGACTCTTAACTACGTATGATAAACAAAGCAAGTGGGTGAATGAGAAAAGGGAGTGTACAGGAAGAAGAGAAGGGCGCGTATAAAAGAGTTCATTGACTAAGCCAATATTCCAGGCTATACGACAATGTGTCATACACGAAAATCTTCCGAGAAGGGGGAACTGGCTTTCATTCAACAATCTTCGTGACAGGACGTGTTCGAGATTAAGTTAACCGCGTAAATATATCCTCTCTCTTATAATAGGAAATTTATTCAGTGAGTAAGGGCTGTGTCGAAGAAAGCGAAACTAAAACCTACTGGTTAATAATAGATTACTTAACGATAAGGACAAACGTGACTTTTCAGATCATGTAATAATAATCGTAGTACCAATACTGATTCGCAACGTGCATCGGCGTCCGCAGAAATTTTTTCGGGGGGGGTGGGCAAAGTAGTGTGAAATTGTGACTTGAATAA
>NW_013665932.1:121348-125817 GCF_000517525.1 Limulus polyphemus
CCGGCTTTGCTGGTATACGGCACAGAGAAAATAAAAGAAGAGAAATATAAGAATCTTTCTACTTTTAGTTGATGAGAAACTTGCTAATCTCTGGATGAAACTGAAAGCACTCATTATTTTAATCGTTCACATATTTTCTTCCCATTCTGTTTGTTGTCAAAGTAACCTAAGCCTTTCGAAGTGCTGGGTATAATTCTAAACTATCGTGTTTGATGACGAAACTGGGATATTTGTCTCCATCGTTCAGTGGAAAACTTTTCATTTAAACAAACAGAAAAAAAAAAAAACCGTTTCCTAAGTGTATTCCACTTGAGTAGCATTTTCCGGAAAATTTCATAAAGTCGATTAGTTTGCACGAGTAAGAGTAAGATGTTTGATTAATAAAATGTTATTGTACGTAGTCGAAAGACAACCAGACTTCAAGATACATTTTTATTATAGTTTGTTATTTATCTATTACAGTCTCTTGCGTTAATCTAGACAATTTTCCGTTTGAAACTTTAGGACTTTCAGTTACAAAGAACATAACATATGCTACGTAAAAACACATGGCCTCTTCACACACTCATACGTATATATTGTGTTACTGTTTTTTGTCTCCTCTTTCTCGTATTATTTTCATAGAGAAAGCGATATTTGCTCCTCTTGGTGTTTGATGGTCTGAGAAACAGCTCAAAATATTTATTTATGAACGGGACGGCAGTTCTGATAACGGAGTTACTTAATGAATAACGGTTATTTACAGAGAAAAGATAGATTATGAGCCATGAACACAAGAGACGTTGATATCTTTTAACTAAAACTAAAATAACGAGGAAGTTTTCTTTGTATTTTATAAAACTATGCGTGGGATATTTTAAGTTCGAGTACTTTGATACATCCTGGTGTTTCTTTTATTAAATTCGACGTGGAAACAGCGAGAATATTTAGTAATTGCATAGAATCAATTAAAAAATTTTAGGCAATAAAAAACAAGACCAATTAACACGCTATTGCAAAATGATATGAATATAAACAACGGGGAAGTCAAGACCATGTAACACGCTATTAAGCAATGATGTGGATATAAACACGCTATTAAACAATGATGTGGAATATAAACAACGGGGAAGTTAAGACCATTTAACACGCTATTAAGCAATGATGTGGATATTAACACGCTATTAAACAATGATGTGGAATATAAACAACGGGGAAGTTAAGACCATTTAACACGCTATTAAGCAATGATGTGGATATAAACAACGGGGAAGTCGTTTAAGTTATTTTATTATAACACTTCTCCATCAGATGATCGACTATGTCTGGTTTCGATTAGATTTGCATCTTCTGCTGTTTCAGCACTTTGAACAACGAAGGGAAGAAACCTCTGAAGTGGGCATATGGCAGCAGTTAAGATACGAAAGACAACAAACAGCTAAGTGCTTTTGAAATAAGAGAGGAAGGCGGCTGTTATTTTCCTCACCTTGCCTCATTAAGACGTCAATAGTGTTTTTCTTTAGTAAGCCTCTTGCTGCCAAGAGCAGGAATTGATGTCAAATCTTCTGCCTCTTAAGTTCCAAATATTAAGTGGAGAAACTGCTGAAATGGATAACGTATTCCGATTTTAATTCCAGAAGAATATTTTCTATTTGCAACGATTCCTGTGCATATAAAGGTAAGGTGAAATAAAATAAATCGTGACAATTTAGTTATTCATCTTTTTTTTGATTAAAACTAAATCACTTGAATTAAAACGTATACAATAAAGACACACAAAAAAATAACGTTTCCAACTCATTTTTATTCCATTCAATCGTTTAGTTTGCATGTCAAGCGGCAGAAATAAATGAGACGTCACTCAGCATAACCCACTGCAGAGATTCTCACACAGCTGAAAAAATAATTCTTTAAATGCAATAAAATTTCAATTTCATTAATTTTTAAGCACATGAAATAGTATGAGGAAATGGTAAAAAATTACGTGCATCTCTAGAGTTCTTTCTTATGACAAAACTAAATTAACCAATAAACGGTCAAGCAAAATTTTTACAGGTATTAATCCACTGTATTGTGTTCTTTAATTTAAAACAAATCATTTCAAATAACAAACATTTTTTTTTGTATCTTGATAAACACATGGCTGAAAATTTGAAATTGATTATGAATAGATATTACTAACCTAAGCTTGGTCGCCCTGGCATGGCCAGTTGGTTAGGGCGCTCGACTCACAATCTGAGGATTGCGGGTTCGAATCCCCGTCCCACCAAACGTTCTCGCCTTTTTCAGCGTTATAATGTGACGGTCAATCCCACTATTCGTTGGTAAAAAGTAGCCCAAGAGTTGGCGGTGGGTGGTGATGACTAGCTGCCTTCACCGCTAAATTTGGGACGGCTAGCACAAATAACCCTCGTGTATCTTTGCCCGAAATTCGTAACACACCTAAGCTTGTTTACGAGCTATACATTGTGTTTTTAGTCTTTGCAAGCATTATTCTCACAAATCTTTCTTTAGTTCTAGAATATCACGGTTCTGTTTTAATACAGTGGTCACTATTTTTTATGCCTACTCACACGAGTATTCAAATTTCTTCAATTACTAGCTAGGGGTGCTCTTTCCCTGGACGGAAGTTATGTATGTTCATGATTAATGAAAGGTTATCTTAGGACATGAAAAGTTGCTTCCCATATATGTAATTGTAAAAAAACAAAAACAAAGCGCTCATAAAAACTGCAAAACATAAAACGTAAAACCGCAAGTTTGCATGTATATTCGCATGGAACCGACAAACGTTCATGCCAAATTTGGTGAAGATTCATTTACAGGAGGCATAGTAATGGTAAAAAACGCAAAAGCGCCCATAAAAACCGCAAAACTTAAAATTTGTATATACCCTCACATGGACCTAATGAACTTCCATACCAATTTTGGCGAAGGTCCATCCACACCCTACGAAGTAGTTACATGGACATACAACAGACAGTACTATTATATTATAACCAGAAATAGCTTAATTTCTAAAACATACATACTCTAGTAATATTACTTTTACATATCAGATATCATTGTGAACAACATTATGTTTATGTTGTAGCAAGTGAAAAAACATTCTACAGTATAAATTCAAAACTAACATTTCCCATACAGGAAGAACAGTATTCCTTAACTACTTTATAATACACACACCGCATAATGTTTCGGTGACAGATGACAGCATATAACTGACAGTTTATCGTCTAGCCCCACTTGTTTCGAATTAACTGTTTTCATGATATACGTTATACTCACGAGATATCTGGTCGTATGTGTAATATAAATACAAACATAACGCAATAAATTTATCTTTCTCATTCTGTTCATTTGGATTAACACAGCACACTGTAGTTGAACCTTATGTTTTGTTTAATGACATGGTTGATAATATTTCATTCATCGCTACCACATACATTCGTGCAGAAATGATTCATCATGGTGGGTCTTACAACAAATCTAAAACCTCAGGAATCGAACCAACAAATGAAACCTTGTCCAAACGCTGCAATACATAAAGAGAAACATTAGAAAAATCAAACCGTAATTTTATACCGAGCCCAATTCTTAGGTTTCTGGTCTGCCTAATCTAACATGAGGAATTTGGCAGGAAAAACCCTCTAATATAACCCGTTTTTGTTAATTAACATACCAAGTACTATAAAATGATGTTTTTTGCTTCACGAAATTGTAACTTAAAGCTTCTTGTGATATTGTTATTTGCCTAGAATGAAAATAAAAGGACAGTATAAGAGGAGACTTTACTTCACTCTTCGAATTTCTTTATTTGCATATATCGTGCTCCTTTTATCTTTGAAATGTTGAAAACTACGTAAGTTACCAAAAATGTGCTATTTATATTAGCCATAATTCACTCATAAAAAATGTCATTATTCACAAACGTACACTAAGTTTTCAGCTTCTATCTTCAGCCATTATCTGAGCCTGTGTTACTGGTGCAGTTTGAGTTCCAGTGATCAAATTAATAACATCCGACAACACAACATCCGACAACACTTGCGCCTGCGTTATACAGACAATACCAGAAATAATACTCCTTACTTAAAACATGGCGGTGTTAAATCTTTGCATGGAGAAGACCACTACTTACTCACGTGTGATGTATAGCTCATTCTTAGACAGATGGCCTCGTGTGTATGACATCGGCTGGCATACAGTCAGTATTCACTGACCACAGATATTTTTTTCAGACAGCCGTGAAATGACTAAAGCCGCATCACCTGCTACAATCTTTTTTATTCACACCGATCTCTTTCGTGCTAAACATTCGAACTCAACAATACTCTGGAGTGGATTGGCCTGTTCCACCAGTCAAAACGCACATTGTGTTACAGCAGAATAAGCTTCTCTGTTTTTCTACGAGAGCAAGCTGATAACAGTTGCAAAACAACAACAGAAAACTACTAATATTTACTATAAAATCCCCTATAAAAGGTTTG
>NW_013665932.1:126349-128525 GCF_000517525.1 Limulus polyphemus
TAGGATTCGAACCCGCAACCCTCAGATTCCGAGTCAAGCGCTCTAACCACCTGGCCATGCCGGGCCAAACGAAACAAGGAAGTCAGTGTGGTGTTCACGTTGTCCCTTTTTAAGCGGTTTTTACATTTGCATCATTCCTTAGGGAAAAAAAAACAGTGTGAACTACTGGAACATGTAACAAAAATACAGATAGTTATTTTAGCGAGTCTAATTATAAGTTGCATATCTCAAATGTTTCTGTAACTCTATACAGTAAAATAACTTTATTTCGTAAAGAAGTATGGCTCAGCTCAACTGGTTTAAAGCACAGATTCAACAATCTTTATCTCTTCTGCTCGAAAGTAGTGTTTTGTTGTTATATCAATATAGTGTATACTACAGAGTATTTGTTATCTAAGCATTGAAATTTTGACAGTAACGTTTTGTTTGTTTGCTGTTAAGCACAAAGCTACATAATGGGCTATCTGTGCTCAGCCCACTGAGGGTACCTAAACCTAATTTTTAGTGAATTTTTAATGAGGATGAATAGTTGGTAGTATTTCTGGCAAGGGTGAGTAGGTTTCAGCGAGGTGAATTAATATGCTGTATTTAAAAATAACGCTGCATTTGAGACTATTTACTTTGATGACCAGGCTTAATTATTACAATTATGAGGAAGTCCATATAATGATACTGAATTTAAAAACTTATTATGTGTAGTTAGCAATTCATCCTTTATTATATATGTCTCCTTACCTGTAAAGTATAGTGAATTCTGTGCTACAAGACTATGAAAACATGTTTCTGTTATTTTCTCTACATTCCGTCCTCATGTTGTAGCTTGATAAAAGCCTTCTCACGCAGAGAGTTGTTAATAAGCTCTTCGTGTATGATAGAACTGCGTCCAAGATGTCTACTTACTATTTACATCTTACACTCTTAGTGCCATGTTACCTTTCTATTCCAAGTAGGTCCTCATTAGTGTCATTTTCCGCTTCACGTCCTCTTATGCATAATGTTTTCGATGTGGTGATGAGAGACTGTTTTTTGTTTTTTTTTCACGAAGCTCACTTCTAAGTGATTGTCACTATCATGAAATACGTGATCTAACGTTATGTACTCAGCCTATAAAGCTCCAAGTTTTCAGTTATTCTCACAGTTCTAAACTCCTGAATGATGAATTGTTCTCCTCAATCACGTAATTAGCTACGCTCGAGAAGTCGACTTGTTAAAATAAAGTATAACCAACCGTGTCAACAACACATAACATAGGTTATTAGCACCATCATTTCACGGGTGCTCAGATATCAGACCACATTTTCCAGTTCTTCAGCTCTGAACAGATGATAATGATGGAGACTAGGATATTCATTCACAATGTTTACAACATGTAGGTATTATCTGTCGACTATTTCCAATCGTTATTGAAACCAGCTTCCCAATTCTAAGAACTTAAGAGTGAAAACAAATAAGAATATGTCGTAATATGTCAACCAAACAACATCTGCCATTTCCAGTGCCGACGAGACCTTTCGCCCAATACCAGGGATCATCAATTATGAAACTCAGTAGTTCACTTAAGTAGAAATGCATTACGAAGTTACCACGTTTAGTCTTTGAAAAGTACTTTATTAAATACAAAAATATTCTACAATATTGTTTAACTTTAAAGGAGTTCACACACACGTTTTCCATTTGCTAGTTACAGAAATCCATCTTAGTAAAATGAACTCACTTACTGTATTAAGTGGAAACGTTTTAGCAGGGTAGAATTTGACATATTCAAATTTATTGCAAGTAAAAAACGAACTTACTCGAACTATCGAAAATTTTATCCTTATATGATATACTTCTCTAAAGTGAATCATAAAACGATGGCACTGTATAGAGAATCTCTCTATAGGATTGCGAAAGCTTAATTGATGTTTCTGCAGCGATTAATGGGAAATAACTTATGATTACGAAAGCTTATTAGATGTTTCTGCAGCGGTTAATGAGAAATAACTTAGGATTGCGAAAGCTTATTAGATGTTTTTGCAGCGATTAATGGGAAGTAACTTAGGATTGCGAAAGCTTATTAGATGTTTTTGTCAGCGATTAATGGGCAATAACTTATGATTACGAAAGCTTATTAGATGTTTCTGGAGCGATTAATGGGAAATAACTTAGGATTGCGAAAGCTTATTAGATGTTTTTG
>NW_013665932.1:129418-132629 GCF_000517525.1 Limulus polyphemus
AAAAAAAAAAAAAAAAAACTAGCTTATAAATATTTCAGTCTCTATAAAATATACGAATATAATAAACTAACATTCTTTCCAAATTGCTCCACACCCGCGTTAAGCTTTATGGCAATTGAGACTAAAACCATTTGTCTGTGAAGATTGTAGATAACATTGTAATAGCGTAAAACAATATCAACAGCTGAAACAGAAACTGCAGTAAGATGGAGGAATTACCAAAGTAAAATTAGTCGGTAAACAATGCATGTACTTAGTACAGGGTTGCTTATTAAGTCCTGTAGAAAAGTTTTAAGATGGTGATAAATATAGTAAGCTTGAGGTCCTTAATGGACTGCACCTGCTGTTGAATGACAAGGGTACGACGTTTCGACCTCTATACTGAGGCCGTTTAAGAAATGATTGATAAATGATAATCATAGTGAAACGAAACTTGAAGGACATTTAAATAGTTCTACTTTTATCTTTCAAACTTTTAATTTTGATTTCAATATTTGTTTTTAATGTAAGTTTTAGGATTTCCGGAAAGGTACAGCTGCCCCCCTTTGTTTCAATGAGGGGACGCTCAGGGGTATAGTAGGACTGTCTCAGTCATTGAATTTTGCCGTCGATTGAATTGCTTCAAATATTCTATATAATTACTTCCTTAACAACTCGGCATCTGAGGATCGTAGGTTCGAATCCCCGTCCCACCAAACATGCTCGCCGTTTCAGCCGTGGGGGGCGTTATAATGTTACAGGCAATCCCATTACTCGTTGGTAAAAGAGTAGCCCAAGAGTTGGCGGTGGGTGGTGATGACTAGCTGCCTTCCCTCTAGTCTTACACTGCTAAATTAGGGACGGCTAGCGCAGATAGCCCTCGTGTAGCTTTGCGCGAAATTCAAAAACAAACAAACTATTTTTTAGATATTATAATTAAGTTTACTTCTTTCAGAGTTATGCTTAGAAACATCAAGAAATTATCAACTGAATTATTGTTTGCTGGCATGAGGGATTTATTCTTTTTATAAAGCTATTTTTGTTGCATATTATTGTAAATCGCATTTATATTCCATAAGCGAAGGAATAATAAATCATACAACAAAGAAAAAATATGGCGGAATTGTATAGATGACAGTGCCATCTCAACATTGTATTCTATCTGCGTAATGTGCTTATACGTAATCAAGTTAAACGACAACAAGAAATGCTTATCATTCTATAACTCTATTCTTCATGCGTCCTACCTACTATCATGTGACTTCTTTTTTTTCTTAATTCTGTAAGTACTTTTGTTAACGTACTTGGTAACGTATAATTGGGGCAGTAGTTCATTCTTTAAACAACTGTTTGTTTGTTTTTATGCACAAAGCTACACAATTGGCTATCTGTGCTCTTCCCACCACGGGTATCGAAACCCGGTTTTTAGCGTTGTAAGTCCGCTGTGCCACTGGGGGGCTGCTAAACTGACACACGAAAACTGTAACTGTCTTATGAACTGATATGTTTTACTGTTTATCTTGATTTTAGTTTTAGAACGACAGTCAACAGTTTGTTTGTTTGGAATTATGCACAAAGCTACACAATGAACTATCTGTACTCTGCCTACCACGGGTATCAAAACCCGGTTTCTAGTAGGTTTCTGGGGGGGGTGACATGAGGATCGATAATAATGATAACAGATGGCTCATTTGCTATTTATTTTTGAGTTGTTAGGTTAAATATAGCTTAATACTGGTATAAATACTGAGGTTTTCATAAAATGTTATGAGATACAGACCGAATTTTCTAAAATGCTGTAAGGCTTACCTTACACTTGTTTTGATTATGAAAATAAGATATTCGACCTATATTTATTTTATAGATTGTTTTATATTGTTGGATTACAACTCAGCTTTTAATTCTCATAAATCTGCTTTTAAAACTCCTAGACTTCCCAATATTATAACCTAAAGAACGCATCTCCGCTTTTATACTAAAACTTTCGCCCTCCAGTGGCACAGCGGTATGTCTGCAGACTTACAACGCTAGAATTCTGGTTTCGATAACCGTGGTGGACAGAGCACAGACACCCCTTTGTGTAGCTTTGTGCTTAATTACAAACTAACTAAAACTTTCATATATTGTATTTCTAGTGAATTCCAGGTCTTGAAACTGCCGCAAGGAGGATCTGAAAAACATGTAGAAAATACCACTACTCTGACCGAAATTAAGGATTTTTAATCGCTTACCAAATCCCGAATTTGGACTTGTGCTCATTTCATCTGATCTCGTAAACGTTTCCAAAGCTGCGTATTACGTGAACGTTTCTAGTCTTGCTACAAAAGGTTCACAGGTGGACTTATTTTTTTACTTGTTTTAGTTCAAAGTGACATGTACGGGCAGTTTTACGACCATCATTGAGACTTCACGTATTTTACCATGCAATTTTAAGTGATAATTTATTTTTAATCCATCCAAATGGATTCAAATAACCAAACTATTTGTCCTTAAAAATATCACCAAAATGTTTTACTTACTCATGTCGTTTACTACTTGTTTTCATTAAATTTTATCATATATCCCATGTCATTTGAATATATATATATATATGACATCTCGCTAGTTTTTGCCCCAAATCCAGTGTATAAGTCCATGATATAAACATGATATAAGTCAATGATAAATAGTCCAGTGT
The DNA here is from genome assembly GCF_000517525.1 of Limulus polyphemus. Taxonomy (NCBI): domain Eukaryota; kingdom Metazoa; phylum Arthropoda; class Merostomata; order Xiphosura; family Limulidae; genus Limulus; species Limulus polyphemus. Next base: position 132,075 of record NW_013665932.1, read on the forward strand.
AGCAGTGTATACACATATCTACGTAAATTACCATATTAAACCAATAAAACACCATCTCCCTCAGACTATAAATAAGGGATAAATAGAGTTGCTATATCTATTATCCCAATAATTTAACTTACGAACTTCTTAAAATCTTTGTATCTGCAATTTAAGAACGTGTTGTAGAGGCATTTAGTTTTTAGTTTATATCTTACTGACAACTATAATTTAAAAAAAAAAACTCCACCTGAAAAATTAAACCTTGAAATTCGAAAGGCAAAAAAAAGGTGTGTGTGGTGGGGGGGGGGGGGTAGAAATTGATTTCCTTACTCTTGTAACACTTCGAAGATGTAGTTTTAAGTGAACGCCTAATAACCTTGGCACTACAAGTATGTACAGCTTATCATATGATGAAAATCAGCTTTTAGCTAGGCCTACATTTATGAAGGCGTTGTCGCTTCTTTCGAAATTCACATCTTATCCTATAAGTGTTATTTAGAAGGGGGGGGGGAAGCACGTGATTGTACGTCTTAGTTTTCGTCAATGAATCCTGTTCACATGACATTATTGCAG
>NW_013665932.1:133378-137456 GCF_000517525.1 Limulus polyphemus
CATCAACAATGTACATGAAGCAGAATTATACCAACCAAGGCAAAATTCGTGGAACAAATAAACAAAAACACACCTTCACTGCCAAAATGATTAAAAATTGTTTGTTTGTTATGGATTTCGCGCAAAGCCACAAGAGGGCTATCTGCGCTAGCCGTCCCTAATTTAGCAGTCGGAATGCCAACCCACCGCCAACTCTTGGGCTACTTTTTTACCAACGAATAGTGGGATTGACTGTCACATTATAATGCCCCCACGGCTGAAACGGCGAGCATGTTTGGTGGGACGGGGATTCGAACCTGCGACCCTCAGATTGCGAGTCGAGCGCCCTAGCCACCTGGCCATGCCGGGTGATTAGGAAATCCCGGGTTAGCAATTATTAATCGTTTGTTTGTTTCAGAATTTTCGCGCATAGTTACACAGACGACTATCTGAGCACAGCCGTCATTAATTTTGAACTGATACACTAGAGGGAAGATAGCTCGTCAACAGCACCCTCCTCCAACTTATGGGCTACTCTTATCTGATCGAATAGTAGGATTTGGGCGTCACTCTTAAAACGAACCCACCGCTCCAAAGTGCGGAGCGCGTTTTTGAAATAGCAGGAAGTTAACCATTAATTATTGGAATCATAGTACGGGATCTCTAACGTCCAGGTCAGGTCCGGCCTTTAAAAATTATTTTTCATAGACTTCATAATTATAAATGAAATATAATTTTACACACTTGGTAGTATGAAACTCAAGCTACTGTCCTTTAAGAAAAACCTTTAAAACATTACAAATGGAATATATTAGATATGAAGTAAAACAATTTACTGGTATTTCTCTGAACAATGACAAGCAGATATCCATAAAACTTATCAGCATTGGTGTATCTACATAATACTTTATACTATTAATTCAAGCTTATGAAACCCCTAACGTTTTGAAATACTTCTCCCAACCATTTTTGTGTATCTCGCCTAATCTTGAAGTTTGATCTAAATGCATGAATGAATATTATGGTAGGCTACTAAAGTTTTCTTTGCCTTGTATAAATTTGTGTTTGTCTTTCATGGCAAAAGAAGGTTGAGTTTATCTATGATTAGGTAAACATGTTCACCTAATGCATGAAAGAATTATCAGCTGTCACATCAAGGTAGTGATACAAAAAATGTAAAATAAAATGGTTCAAATTATTAATGACGGGAAAAATAAATTGTGAACGTTTTATCTATAGCTTTAGTAAACCCGAAACTGGCGCTCTTTATTCTTAACCTACAACTGACTGTAGAATAGAACCAGCATTAGTTTTTTTTTAAAGAAACGATTATTTTTATCATTAACCCTTGAACTTTCTACGGGAGTATTCTCTAGTCGGAGTTTTAATACAAAGGAAGTACATAGACTAAATTAAACCTGTGTTTGATAACAACGTAACCTTAATTCCTTCAAATAGTAATAACGTATACAGCTGGTTCAACTTGTAAATCGTTAATGTTCCTCAAGTTAATAGCATCTCCGATAATAATTCATACGGTTTTCGGGACATCGTGCGTGCCATACGATGTATTAATCTAAGAGAAATTACGAGGCTTAGCTTGATTTACAAAATAAGACTAGAAAAGAATCAGTGTGTCTGAGCAACGTTTAGTAGCTTAGCATGTACAGCATACTAACTAAGCCAGTATACTACTTGTGTAATACACTTCAGTTAGCTTGATGGACAAATATGGAGGAACATTTCCAGTCTTTGTACAGCCATCATGGTAAAATACTTAGTTTCTTACTTATATACATTACTATCTAATATTACTGAGCCTGGGTAGGAAACTTAAAAACTTTTCAATGACTAGTAAGCATATATATGTATGTATAGTCTACACGATCCTCGTTTTGATATAAAAAGTTATACGATTTATTCTAGCCTGAGCATTATTGAAATTAAACTCCCGATGAAATTAAATAATCCAGCATAAAATTCACACATAAAAATAACACAGTAAATACTTTGAAATAAAACTTAGGTTGAATGATATAAAAATCGCTTGTATGTACAAAAATACATTATATCATATCTCTATCAATAAATTTCAAAAACGTTAATAAGATTGTTTGTTATGGATTTCGCGCAAAACTACACGAGGGCTACCTGCGCTAGCCGGCCCTAATTTAGCAGTGTAAGACTAGAGGGAAGGCAGCTAGTCATCACCACCCACCGCCAACTCTTGGGCTACTCTTTAACCAACGAATAGTGAGATTGACAGTCACATTATAACGCCCCCACGGCTGAAAGGGCGAGCATGTTTGGTGGGACGGGGATTCGAACCCGCGACCCTCAGATTGTGAGTCGAGTGCCCTAACCACCTGGCCATGCCGCTACTAAGATACCGCTGATTTACAGTTAGCCCGTTCTTCAAGTTTGGTTAAATCTGTATACAAATAACTGATATAATATTTGATTTGATGACAATTGAAAGTAACGTTGTATCTTCTGTAAATTAAAAGATAATAGATAGCATGCCATGTATATCAGCTAACTATCTGAATATTTTTGTTTTTTGTATGAGGACCAACTGGGATTAGAAACATTTGCATAATTAATTATAAAATCAATGCCATCAAATTAATGAACTTATAATTGACATCCATTTTTTTTATTTTTTTATTTTTACGGTTTAGGGGTTATCATTTCTTGGAATGAGTTAAAGTCTTTAAAGTATTTGTTGATACAAATGTTCGTTACCTATATTTTCTGTGGTCTAGGCTGCGTGAATGAACGGGAAGTCAGGATCTCCCTGAAAATCGTGGAGGATTCAAAGAATATTGTTTAAGTTGTGTGAAAACGAGTAGAAGACCATGTTTTTATCACAAAATAAACACAGTTGATAGAAAACAAGGTGAAATTAACTACAATTAAACATCTACCTCCAAAGTGAACAAATCAGGATGAATCAATAGTTGACAGACATGGAGTTTATAATGGGAAAAAGTGAGTAATGGCATGAAGATGACGATTACGAATATAGAGATTTACTCTAGCGACACCCAAACTTGGTCTCTTATTGCTGAATTTAATCACTTATTTACATTGTGAACTTGGTGTAAAAAAGTATATATAATACTGGTTAGATAATTAAATAAAGTAAAAACAGATAAATAACTAAGTACCATGAAATATAATAGTGTATAGCACGTAACTTATGTTTGGTAACAATGTAGCCTTACTCCCGTCAACCATTAATATTGTGTACAGTATGTACATCGTATAAGTTACATAATTAGTTTTAAGTTTATGTGCAGCAATCTGATAAAACGTCTAGTTTCATCTGCCCAGAGTCTATCCTGATGCATTTTTAAAACTTTGTGTATTGCTATTTGTTTTCTTGCTAAGATTGGTAAGCATTGTTAATAGGCAATAGTCTTTATCCCAAGTTAACCCAACAAAGCTAGGTGAGCTCATAGCTGCATTCCCATGACTTCCATGCAGTCCGACGGTTGAAATGAAACTTCCGAAGTGCAGGCAGTCGAATAATATTAAGATGACCTTATTGGGCTTCTGTATGTCTGAGTGAATTGGGGATTTGAAAGATTTTATGAATATAATTTCATTTAGGTTAAAAGTATGTGGTGAGACTCGCTGTTTTTATCATAAAATAAGCACACATGAACGGATGAAGATAACTACATGTGAAAACCTAATTGCAAAGATTGCAGAAAACTAACTAGGATGCACCAGTTTATAGAAGTGAAGTTATGGTAGATTAAAGACTGAGAAAATACATGACACTGACAATTACAAATGTAAAAACTTAGCTGACCAACACATTGCCTTTCAGTCTTATATCGGAAATCAATCTTTCTCTTTCTTAATCAAAGAACTACTGCCCTCAGCAACACAGGTGATGCCAAAAGTTCTGTCAGTCAGGCCAGAGCATCTTGCTGTTTATGTCTCTTAATCAAAGAACTACTGCCCTCAGCAACACATGTGATGCCAAAGGTTCTAGTACAGTCAGGCTAGAGCATCTTGCTTGTTTACTGTCCTACTTAACTCAAAGAACTACTGCCCTACAAGACTAACTACTAGTGTGATCGACCTA
>NW_013665932.1:137636-151373 GCF_000517525.1 Limulus polyphemus
AACTACTGCCTCAGCAACACAGGTGATAGCCAAAAGTTACTGTCAGTCTAGGCCAGAGCTATCTTGACTGTTTATGTCTCTTAATCAAAGAACTACTGCCCTCAGCAACACATGTGATGCCAAAGGTTCTGTCAGTCAGGCTAGAGCATCTTGCTGTTTATGTCTCTTAATCAAAGAACTACTGCCCTCAGCAACACATGTGATGCCAAAGGTTCTGTCAGTCAGGCTAGAGCATCTTGCTGTTTATGTCTCTTAATCAAAGACCTACTGCCCTCAGCAACACAGGTGATGCCAAAAGTTCTGTCTGTCAGGCTAGAGCATCTTGCTGTTTATGTTACCCCAAAGGTCAGTATAAACACAACAGATAAAAAGTCACTGTTAAGAAATGTGTACCCCTTCATGTAAAGAAACAGCCAGCAAACAAGATGATTAGAAATTGGCCATCCTTAAGTCCCATTCCAGAAGTGTACATAGTAAATATTAAATGCAATATACATAATGTACAGAAAATGAGGTAATAACGGAATTGTATATTTCTAAACAACATATTTATTATAGGTTAAAAAAAAGTGGACTTATGATGATAATCATCTTACTGATCCTGTATGAAACATTACTTTCTTAAAAAACTGTGTGTAGCATTGTTACATTCTTATAACACTGGAGCTTTTCTCTGTGAATGTTTGAGTTGTATGCAACAAAATTACAAATGTGTAGTTGTATGTTTATTTTTTTTCATTCACGTGTTCTTTCTCTTATATCTACTAGATTCATAACATTTAATATCTCAGAATATGTATGTTTTTCTTCACTGTCCCTAGCCTATTTCTGTCATATTATCACGTAATGTGGATGCCTTTTGGAGTTTGTATAGCTTTATCAAAATAAGTTGAGACATATGAAATGAATCCAAGAATTTCCTACTTCCTTCAACAACGTAGTTTCGGTAATCATCTGAATTACCTTTCCTACTTCCTTTAATAACGTAGTTTCGGTAATCGTCTGAATTACCTTTCCTACTTCCTTTAACAACGTAGTTTCGGTAATCGTCTGAATTACCTTTCCTACTTCCTTTAATAACGTAGTTTCAGTAATCGTCTGAATTACCAACTTATCAAAGACAATGTGAGTACTCGATATTCATGGTTAGACCATAGCCTGTCAGGTTCTGTAATCCATATGAATATTTGGATACAATCTTAGTAAGTGTCGTAATATAAAGAAATACAAGACCACTTGATACCATTTTTATTTTAGACTCCCAAGGGTGGCTCACTTGGATTTCAAAATAGGCACTATTTATGACATATATACCTCATATTTTGATATACAGTCTTATAAACAACCTAGTTACATGATTTCAGTGACTATACTCTATAGTTTTACGAAGGGTTACAAATATTATGTTGTCCATGTGCAACATAAAATCTTATAAACTATAATTTTATTTTTAGGATCAAAATTTTTCTAATTAAATAGTTTAACCTTCTGTTCAATATGTAAACATTCGATACCTTTATTTTAGCTTCCATATTGAATAATTAACACAAATGCATCCTTGTATATTTTTAATTACACGGTGTACTCGAGGCGTAGCTGGCCATTCATGTTTTAACAGATTCCCATGTCCACTTCACACCCACACTATTCTGTGCAAACTAAATCCTTTTTTTTTAACATGAACATCTTGCTGGGGCACACTATTATTCACTGAGTTCCGATTATTGGAACCATGGATGTAACTCTCCAGCTTTACATCAGCTGCTGGAGATGGTTCAACCTTGGGCAACTCGGGTTCTGAGTGGTTATCTTCTTCTTGCTTCCATACAGCAGATTATCAATGAACTTGTCAGATATGTTCAGTTCATGCACCATATATTCATAGTAGTAGATGAATCCGTGTCGCCTGAAGGATGTTGACACCCTTCTTACAGAAGAAACCGTGCGGAATTGATATACATCATATGAAGGAATCATCATAAGGCTAGCGTCCAATTTTAGAACTGATATAGAAGCTGCAATACTGAGACTTTCCTTTAAGAAAGTTTTACATGATACCTTCTTTGATTTATCCCTGATGTAACCTGTTGTGTCCTAACCAGTCAGGGCATGATACTTGCGTAAGGTCTTTGCTTTATCTAGTCCAAGTGTATTGTAAATCAGCTGTAACATAACAAGTCAATTCCAATCACTTGTATCCATCACCATCGCTACTTTATTATCAAGAAGAGGAGCATGTATTAAGACAAGAAGCAATGCATCTGTGTTTGGGTCCTAAATATGAACAGTAAATCTGGCCTTTGCTACTCCTATGGTTTGTAATAACATCAGTATATCAGTTTCTTCCTGTGAGAGTCACCCGGTGGGTTACTGGTAAGTCTAAGTACTTACGATGCTAAAATCCGGGGTTCGATTCTTCGTGGTGGACACAACAGATAGCCCAATGTGGCTGTGCTCTAAAACAAATAAATAAATATTCCTATGAGATAATGCCGTGAGTGATATTGCCAGCTTTGCTTAACATGATGATTTTATGTATTGATATAACGATATGCCACTGAGCATTATCTATAAGTTTCTCTGCCAGGTGTAGGGTGAGAGAATCGTTCCTAGCATCTCTGCTTTTGATTATATCCTTTAATTTATGTCCTCTTTTCGCTGCCACACTCTCTCTTTTCTATTCTCACGCTACTTCCTTTAGTGATCCTTCAATGGGGCAATTGTCAAATACAAGAAATTCAATCCGGGTAACATAGAAGCTACAAGCAGGAGCTTAAGTATTTATAAGTGACATCTGGATTGCTGAGGTCCTTGCAGTTCTCTAATGGTTTAACTTCTACGAGTTGTACAACAACTATAAACTATGAGGCACTTATTTGAATTTGTTGTATCTTTATCATGTTATTGTGCAGAAGATTCAGCTGTAAGATTCTTGTGCTGAGAGGTTTTTATAGAGCTGTAATCGTTTTCATCTTATCTGAGGCTAAATGAAAAGTGACATTTGCTTTCATCGGTGTAAAATTGGTAGTCAAATATTCGAAGTTTATAAATACCTCTCAGATCTACTTCACGAGATGAACATGTGACAATGAGCAATCTGAACATGATACTTTGATATATCATAGCTTTCAAGTTGACTTGCAGTTTGATTTCTTTGATATCTTACATTTGGTTATTTTATCCAACAGATTTTGTTCTTTGTTTGTAATTAAGCACAAAGCTACATAATGGGCTACCTGTGCTCTGCCCACCACAGGTATCGAAACCCGGATTCTAGTGTTGTAAGTCAGCAGACATACCTCTGTGCCACTGGGGGCCTTTATCCAACAGACTGGTATCGCTATATAACAATTCTGTAACAGATTTCTTCATTAGAGAGGATCAAATATTTTGATTGCCAGAATGTTTTCTTCTGTAAGTTTGGGGAATATTTTTTGGTCATGAGCCTAATGTGTGTTTCTTCTAATATGAAGATGTCTCTTTGTACTAGCATATGAAACAGATTTGTAATGGCTCACTCTTGTCTCGTGACTGTTCACTGATGGAGGCAATAACAATTAATTCTATTCTGGTTTGAATCCCAACCATGGCCTCAGTGTCATTGGCAATTCGTGCCACATCAGGATCACACATATAGAGCTCCAGAAGCAAAGCAGGGGATTATTTGAAACCAGCGATGTCTCCTGACCATCAAAAGTTTTGTTGAGTTGCTCCTGCTCCAAGGCAAGTGGATGGAATCTGGTTTGAAGTATTAATTCCGAAATATTTTAATGATAACTCAAGCAACACTTAAGGTTCTATACTCTGGAGCTGGTACATGTGTACAATATTTTGGAATATTCGGTGCATAAATGAGCCTAATAAAAGTAAAAAAACAGCAACAACAAACTATACACATAGTTTTTCAAGAGATAACAAATGTAGAAACCAGTCTCCCTGGTATGTAATACGATTTGCTGCATGTATATGGGTGTACATTGAAATATATAATGTGTAGCATCAAACTCAAATGTGACCATTAACTCTATGCGTGTTTCATATAACCATTTTTAGCCAAGTTTTGTATTATCGTTTTAGTAGCTTTTGGAATTACATTCAGAAATGTTAAGAAGAAATACTTTGCAAATTATTGATATTCTAAAATTGATGATGAACGTCACATGAAAACTATTACAGCTAATAGATGTATTACTGGTTAAACGAATTACCATGAATAAGTAGAAAATATCGGCCATTTTAAGAATCCAATATGGTGGCCAATTTGAAATGCAGAATGATAGCCACGACAATCCTTAACCCAAAATGGGTGCATGGCCTTCAGAGTCAAGTTTTTAGTAGGCTTAGAAGTCAAACTGTACGACGGAATATTTGGTAAATAACAGCTATTTTGAAATCTTAGATGAAGGCCGTTAAATGGTAGAAAAAAATGTTATCAAGTGGTTACGTGTTTGTTGGAGTTATAAGGACGTTTACTTAAAGTGTCTAAGACTTTATCTCCTAATATATTTAGAGTCTTTAATTTTGTTATACAAGCTGACAGATTACCAAAATAAAATGTTTCAAGTGCTCTCAAATTAGAGAAAACTTGAAAGACACTAAGCATCTGCTCAATTAGTTATGCGCCAAATTTTTCTAGAGGGTTTAAGTTCCATTTCTGTTGCAGTTCTTTGTTAGTTAAGATTTGACAGATGTAAATGATACAAAACAACATATGTATCTTCAGAAAAACTATGTTATGGACACCAAGTGGTATTGAAGTGATGAGTGTCCTGTAACATAATAGACAAGTCAAGTGATGAAATAAAAATCTCAAGAACTGGGATATTCTTGAGTTATCGTTAATTTTTTCGTCTTTTGTATAAAGTATATAGATTTGGTACGTAAATGTTTTTTTATTAACTGTCTTGTTATTTTATAATAACAAAATGTTGACGATTGATGTCAGGATAATGTTTTATCTAAAACATTCAATTCATTTTTTTTTAAATTTGAATACATTTTCGAATGTTTGTTTTCAACCTTCAAAATAAATACAGATGGTTTAATACTGATCTTTTAATTCAGAAAACAATTATTTTATTTTAAATCCATGAGGATGTTAAGCATTGTTCACAGTTCCATTCAAAAGTAATATTATAACACATCTGTCTGTCTTTGTGCAAACTGATACTTTCGAAACACTCTCGAACAGAATAGCCCACCCACCCCCAGTGGCACAGCGATATGTCTGCGGACTTACAACGCTAGAATCCGGGTTTCGATACCCTTGGTGGGCAGAGTACAGATAGCTCATTGTGTAGCTTTGTGCTTAATTACAAACAAACAAACGAACAGAATCCTGAACAAAACTTGTTTACGATTTCAATATAAAATAAACACGTATTTCAAAAGTCGCGTTTTTAAGTAATTATTACTTTCAAAGTTTCACGACAAAGTCACATTTTCATAATCAGGTTAAACATTTTCCCAAATTTTCACATTTTCTTTGCACAAGTATAGTTCTGTGCAGTTGAAACCAAGGTTTCGCATACACACTGCCTGGTAGTACATCTAGAGATTTTTATCTTAAAACTGAAAAGTTATTTTGTCTATTTTCGAGAAGAATATTAATATAAACTCTAAACTTGTCTCTAACCATGATAATTTGGTATGCATATATTACATATCTTCCTGTCCTATAGTATGTATTTCTTGTCTACAAAACTGTTTGATTTATCAAAGTTCAACTTTTGAACCATACAAAATCCAGTTGAGATCATATGCAAAGGTTAGTCTGAGCTGTTACGTTTTGTAGCTCAACTGGTCTAGCAACGTAATTGCTATTTCATGGGATAGTGGCAGTGTGATCTTGTTGAGCTTGTGAGTGTCACACGAAGTATTTCCGTTTCTCTGATTGGTCAATTGAATGTGCAGTTCATACAGCATCAAGGCAGAATTGGCTAATAACGATTGTAGTCACTGTAGCAACTTTTGACTATTTGTTTGTTGCTACACACAATGCTACACAATAGGTCATCTGTACTCTACCCACCACCGGTATCAAAACCAGATTTTTAGAGCTTTATAAGCCATTAGACTTACCTCTGAACCACTGTAAGTGGGCGATACTTATATATATATATATATATATTTGTACACACAGGGAACATATACTGTATGTACAGTTTAGGCAGCATCAACACTGAATTAATTTTACCCCTTCATGAGGCGCGACATGGCCAGGTGGTTAGGGCAATCTTAGGGTCGCGGGTTCGAATCCCCATTCCAACCAAATATTTTCGTTCTTTCAGCCGTAGGGGCGTTATAAAGTGACGGCCAATCCCACTTATGGTGGGTAAAAGAGTTGCCCAAGAGTTGGCGGTGGGTGGTGATGACTATCTATCTTCCCTCACTAATCTTTCACTGCTAACTTTGGAACGGCTAGCGCAGATAGTCCTCGTGTAGCTTTGTGCGAAATTAAAAAAGCACAACAAATAAACAAACCTCTCAATGAACACAGTTAGTATTCGATCTGGAAGAACCAAGACTCACTGTGGAAGTCCACTCTTTTGAATCGCCTTATTTCCGCTGCTGATCTTGAATCGCCTTATTTCCACCGCTGATCTTGAATCGCCTTATTTCCTCTGCTGATCTTGAATAGCTTATTTCCGCTGCTGATCTTGAATTGCCTTATTTTCACTGCTGACCTTGTATCGCCTTATTTCCTCTGCTGATCTTAAATAGCTTTATTTCCACTGCTGATCTTGGATCGCCTTATTTCCACTGCTGATCGTGCACATTTCATTATAATGTTACCTGAATTTATTTTTATTTCACTTTAATTTCTTCTTCCGAACACAGAAGAAATGTAATACAATGTTACGTGAAGCGTGAATAAACAGCACCAAACTAAGTTGTTTCTTGTCCTCTGTGCTTGGACTCACATTAACATTTCATTCAGCGAAGTCTTTATTAAAACCTCTTGTTATGCGGGATTTGTTTACCTGTGGGCCATGATTCCTTTAAACCAGGAATACCACGTCAGTTCTTAGGGATTAGCAAACAATGCTTGCTTATAAATGTAACAATGGTAAATTGCTCTCTTTGTATAATATTCGAATTTCGACAGAATATCTTATATCAAAGTCTGGAAGAGTCTAAAAAAGTTACACCGTTTATTCGTTGATACCTTTGACAAAAATTATATGCAAGTAAATCTGTCTCATCTGTTAATTCTCAAGAGCTCCCCTTGTTGTTAGATTTTAAATTGCTCATCCTTCCTTTAATATACCAATGCATTGCCATCTTTCTACCTTTTTTTTTTGGGGGGGGGCATCTTATACTGTCACAACCTGTAATTGCATAAAATGCTGATAGTTAGTAAAACATACATGTCTTGCCCGAAACGTTGGGCTATAGTATGCGTTGTTACATAACGGACACTTTTCTTTATTCTTCTTTTAAAACACAATATATCTTGTTTGTTTGTTTGTAATTAAGCACAAGGGGCTATCTGTGCTCTGCCCACCACGGGTATCGAAACCCGGATTCTAGCATCGTAAGTCCGCGGGCATACCACAATATATCCATTCCAATCCATCTGTTAAAGTTTGTACCTAGAATTAGAAAACCAGGGTCGAATGCATTTTCAATCTGTTTTTTTTTTTGCATCATAAATATGCAATCAAAAACCTAGCATCTGTCTACTACTGTTAGGAATGTTGTTCATGCCGATATTCCACGTTCTGAATCATTACCATACCTACTATTTCACTAATGCATGTGTAAGCCACCAAGCTTTGTCCACCAGGGGGAATCGAGCCCCTGATTCTAGCGTTGTAAATCCGTAGACTTACCGTCGTCCAAGCAGGGACTGTTTCACTAATATCAAATACACTGTTGTTTTTTTTTTAATATTATTTCTAGAAAAGAACTCACCCTTTCTAAATCATTGAAATTGTTTTTGTTCTTAGAATTTGAAAGAAGCCCCAAATCTTTAAATTTGACAACTATAACTTATGGTTTAAACAGATGCTCCAAGTTACTTTCTCCCCCCAGCTTTTATCGTGATTTCGTAGTTATATCTAGTTGTAACTATTTAAAAACAATCGCCTTCTCTGCACACTCGCACTAAAAGTGTATTTACCTCATCAAAAATATGTCCAAATGTTTCTAAAAACAATCGCCTTCTCTGCACACTCGCACTAAAAGTGTATTCACCTCATCAAAAATATGTCCAAATGTTTCTAAAAACAATCGCCTTCTCTGCACACTCGCACTAAAAGTGTATTCACCTCATCAAAAATATGTTCAAATGTTTTTCCCATGCTTGTAATTACTTATGCACCACATTATATGAAAATTATTCTTCATTATACCTACTTTAACACTAAATGGTGCAAATTTGGAAAAAATAAAGTAATAGTTTATATAAAATAAAGTAATAATAATGGCTGTAGTCACTGTAACCGAAACAAACAAAAACTTAAATTTATAAATATACTTTTGATTGTTTATTTGTTGTCACACACAACAGGCTGCCTGTGTGCTCTGCTGACTCTAGGTATCAAAACCCGATTTTTAGCTTTATAAGCCCCATCTGAGCCACTGGGAAGAAGCGATACTTTTAAAGAAATATAACAAAAACAAACAAACAAAAACACACTTTGATATTATTCTGGTTCGTACTTTTTCAATAGTGAAACTGAAAACAACGTAGTACTCCTGCAAAGCCAATTAATTAATGTTCTCAAAGATGTATAAATTTCATTTGAGTTATAAAAAAAAAGCTAGATATAATAACGTAAGTTAGCCCAATACCATGTTTTTTTTTAAGTACAATAAGGGTCACAACTAACTTGTATTTCGTAACATCGACCACAGGCTGGTCACCACAAAATGACTTTTACTATAGTTTACGACTTTACATAATAGGCCTCGATGACGAAACATTCACAAATTTTGTAACAGATGTGTGCAACAGGGATATCGGGATATATTTTTGACTGCATAACGAAATTGAACTGAACGTTTTTTTTATTTTTTATTCACTGAAGCCAATAAGTCAGTTATCAACCAGAATATATGTAGTTGTTAAAACTTAACAAAGCTCCAGAAAAAAAAACAACTTCAATTAAACTGCGTAGATCCGTGTTTGTATTATGTTTTTTTATGAAGAGTTAGTAACAAAAAACAAGAGAAGAACAAGATAGCACTTTATGTATTTTGTTTTTTATGAAGAGTTAGTAACAAAAAACAAGAGAAGAACAAGATAGCACTTTATGTATTTTGTTTTTTTATGAAGAGTTAGTAACAAAAAACAAGAGAAGAACAAGATAGCACTTTATGTATTTTGTTTTTTTATGAAGAGTTAGTAACAAAAAACAAGAGAAGAACAAGATAGCACTTTATGTATTTTGTTTTTTTATGAAGAGTTAGTAACAAAAAACAAGAGAAGAACAAGATAGCACTTTATATTTAGTTTATTGATGAGGAGTTTAACGAGTGTTTGAGAAAAATAAACGAGCTAAATACAGTAATATGTTTTCGTTATTACATTCTGTGGTTGATTTAAGCTAGTTTGGGATGGCATGTTGATTTAAATCACTGATTAAGCTAGTTTGGCATGCATGTTGCTTAGGGGTGGGGAGGCTGTTAGTAAAGAGCAGGTTATCCAAGAAATAACGATATACTTTGATAGAGCATCTTAAGGCAGATTTTCTAAGTCTTTCTCTACACAGATTTGTTTATCCTTTTCGTTTCCTTTTCTTTTCTATAACCTCATTTTTTAGTTTTAGTTCAGTAAGAAGAAGAAGTTTCGATATGACTAATATTTTAGATAAATCGAAGGAACTGGAAATTGTAACATAAACGGCATCTTACGTTTATTTGGGAGAAATATCTAGACCTGAAACCCCATGAATTTAAGTGTAGCCTCCATAATTATGAATTAAGAAGCACAACTAGAGATTAGACGCCACCATACACACACACACACCCTCTCCGCCACAAGGTCTCTGTTCGTTTTTGTGAAGAGAATAACTGGATTGATTGTCAGTTTTATAAAGCCCCCACAGAACCACTTCTCGCACCTCGGACGTTTTCATCCTCAGCCCGATATGCTAACCATTAAGCCACGCTTGGCCCATAAATAGAATCACCTATTATTAAGCATGAATTTAATATAAACTTTGTATTTAAGTCTTGTATTAAGTGTGAAGTAACAGTTGTTTTCGAATCCTGTTAAATACGACAATATTGTTATTAATCATACCATCCATACCGCCATCTATCCGAATGCGAATATAGAAAATGTTATTATGAATAATACAAATATATAAGAAATTTCTGAATTACTTTTAGAAATGAACACTTGTGTAATACTGCTTTGAATTAAAAACGCGTACAGAATGTTCCATTTATTGAGTATGTTTATTTATTGTTAAATAAAAAGGACCAAAAGCCATGTATGCTTCACCTCCTATTACTTAGAAGTCAAACAGACGTATGTAGCCAACATTTTTACAATATTAGAACATAAGATTTGTACCATAATATAAATATTCCGTTTTACGTGACTCCAACTCATCATTGTTACCTCCGCCACCGAAGGTAGACGGAGGTTATGTTTCCATCCCTATGTGTGTGTGTTTGTCAGTAGGATTTCTCGAAAACGGCTAAATGGATTTTGACAAAAGTTGGTATGCAATTGGACAATGATCCACGTTAAAAATGAGTAGTTTTTGGAAGTTCAAGGTCAAAGAACAAGGTCACAGCAAGATCACGAAAATCCAAATAATCCCTATCTGTTAACATGGGGACCGATTTTTCACACTATTTTTGCTCTATAACTCAGTCAAAAATGATCGGATTTTGATGAAACTTATAGAATATTATACCTCATCGTCCTGCCAAAAACGATTCGTGTTTGTTGATGACGACGGACATACAGACACAATTTGGTATTTTTTTGAGAGCCGAATATGATCAAAATTGCGTGTGACGGAGGTATACGCTCTACAGAGTGTCCTTCTACTTACATAATGATTTACAGTTAGTTATCACTTATCAGAAATTATGCCACGTACGTCAATATATCAAAATCTTTAGAGCCATATAGAAAGCAAAAAATTAAATTAAAAAAGTAAGCTTCTGTCTTCGTATTAAAAATGCAATGATAATCGTCCGGATATAAATTTGTTGTAATACTGAATATTACTGTCGTGATTTCAGTGTGAAAATCACCAAGTCTTGTATACTTGAAGTTTTGCTTAATAAATGATGACACAGTGTGACATCAGACATATCTATATGATTTAATAATCCGTTTTCCTCTTGTGTTTCGTGAACCTGATCAATGAAGCGCATCTTATGATCTAAGGCTCTCTCTAATTAATCCCTGCACCTGCTTGAATGCGTGTCACGTGCATCCTCTGCGCGTGTCAGGGATGGAACATCAATTTTTCATAATGAACTATGTATTATTAAAGGTTAAGCTCATGCTGCATTGCAGATGGCGTGGTATCTCCCACTCTTTTCATTACTGTTTACACCGACAGGTGAGTTTTGACATTACCTTTAGCCTCTGCGAACATCGCGCCCTCTCATTAACTAATAACAGGTTGACACTAAATAGATAAAAATGTTCTTCACATAGTTGACAATTATATATTTTTTTATTAACCTGATAAGCAACCAGCTGAAAAATATGCATTTTTTGTTTAGATGATTAGTTAATTAAATGTTTCTTCATAATGTTCATCATCATACTTGAATAATTATACAGCACACGAAGAAGAAGAATAAGCACAAAGTTTTGTTAGTGTATTATTATAATAATACTTCACCTTTTTTGCTGAATATATGCATAAAGTGAGATCAGTCATATATATATAATATATCATAAATGTTTATCATTTCAGGAATTTAATGGCACGCAATATTTAGGATATAACTTATACCATAAACATCTTTGACTACAATGTTTTAAGTTTAAATATAAGCGCTTAAAATAAGCGCTGGTGTGCTTTGTTCTTGCTTACATTTTTCTTACGCGGCATCGTTCGAAGGCAAAAAATACCCATTATTAGAAATCATCACTACTCAAGATGCTGGATTTCTCCAGTTTTGATTGGCGGGTGAGAGAAAGGGGAAGAGCCAGAACTTGCTTTAATTTCCAGTTTCAAAGCTTACATACTGTTTCTAAAACTACATATTTTAGCCTTGAGTTCAACGACTCCCACTGGCGTACGTGAATAGCTCACGGGCGAACTGAGATAAGTACACTTTTTTTTTTCGTGGCTATGTGAGTCATATTTAGCCGAGGAAGTGTGCCAAGTAGGGACTCGACTCAAGCTAAGCCTAAAATATCGCTTTATTACGTGAAGTGGCAGCAACTTGCTTTACTCGAGCCTTCTGTTTCACTCGATATGTGCCATTTTTATATCCGAAAGTTCACTCTGCCCGTAGATTGTTAGCATTAGAACGTATTCCTTGCTTCACAAAAATGAAGACTCATTTTATTATGTGTTTACCCTATTGCTCTGTTTCACGTTGCGCAAGGTTGTTTGCGTAAATAATCGTAAAACAAACTGTGTCGTTTGACACCTAGTGGAAACTAACTTGCCTGTATAAAGTAAATAGTTTCATAGTTCTTAAAGGGTTTTCAATGTGGATACGGAAAGTAAAAATATATTGATAAGCTTGCTGACATTATCAAACTACTGTTAGTGTCATGCTTGAGTGTTATTGAGTACATGTTTATGTACTTCTTTTTTACAAGAACAGGACGCTGGCGTCGAGAGTATATTGAATAAAAAAACAAAAAAACTCTCCACAGGCAGAACATTAACTGATTCAACATTTAATGTTCGCTTTGAGGTTTGGTTTTGAATTTCGTACAAAGCTACACGAGGGCTATCTGCACTAGCCGTCCCTAATTTAGCAGTGTAAGGCTAGAGGGAAGGCAGTTAGTCATCACCACCCACAGCCAACTCTTGTGCTACTCTTTGACCAAAGAATAGTGGGATTGACCGTCACATTATAACGCTCCAACGACTGAAATTGCGAGCATGTTTGGTGGAACGAGGATTCGAACCGCGAACCCTCAGATTGCCAATAAAGTGCCCTAAATACCTGGCCATGCCGGGCCCCGTTCGTTTTGAACTATTGTCAATTTTATCAAGTAATTTATACTATAAATATATATATATAATGATATAAACAAGCATTTGATAGCGAATGACGCAGGAATAAAAAGTTGTATTACTGATAGCGAATGACGCAGGACTAAAGGGTTGTATTATTGATAGCGAATGACGCAGGACTAAAGGGTTATATTATTGACGTCATTCGCTATGCGTCATTCGCTATCAATAATACAACCATTTAGTCCTGTTCGCTATCAGTAATACAACCCTTTAGTCCTGCGTCATTCGCTATCAATAATACAACCCTTTAGTCCTGCGTCATTCGCTATCAATAATATAATCCTTTAGTCCTTTAATCCTGCGTCATTCGCTATCAATAATACAACCATTTAGTCCTGCGTCATTCGCTGTCAATAATATAACCCTTTAGTCCTGCGTCATTCGCTATCAATAATACAACCATTTAGTCCAGCGTTATTCGCTATCAGTAATACAACCCTTTAGTCCTGCGTCATTCGCTATCAATAATATAACCCTTTAGTCCTGCGTCATTCGCTATCAATAATATAACCATTTAGTCCAGCGTTAGGGTTGTATTATTGATAGCGAA
>NW_013665932.1:152105-157948 GCF_000517525.1 Limulus polyphemus
ATAGCGAATGACGCAGGACTAAAGGGTTGTATTATTGATAGCGAATGACGCAGGACTAAATGGTTGTATTACTGATAGCGAATGACGCAGGACTAAATGGTTGTATTATTGATAGCGAATGACGCAGGACTAAATGGTTGTATTACTGATAGCGATAGTATTCATTCTATAAAAATTATATTCTCTTTTGGTTAGCAAATACAAATACACAGACAAACAGAAATACACAGACGAATGAACACTCAGTTTTTTTTCTGTGAAATAACTAACATTTTTCACTAGGATAAAAACCTTGAAGAAATGTATTCATAAAAGGATGTACCATAATTAATACTTAATTCATTTATGGACTGTGGATCCGAGGGTCCGTGGTTCGCGCCTAGTTACTACAAAAAAATGCGTTTCGCACTTTCGGTACGAGAGTACGTTATAATCCTACTTATTCTTATTAATGCCATATAACAAATTTCAAATACTTTCCAATTTCTGTCTGTTCAGGTTGAGAGACTGACGACACACACAGCCCCGAACAGGACATGCAAATCGGCTTAGCAAGAAATAAAAAGGGTCACGTGATAACCTCGTTACATAACACTCAGCTTTTACTAATCATCTTCAAATGAGGATGTCATTAAAAATGAACCTGCCATCTGGTGTTTGAAGATTCAATATGCCTCCTGTTGTCCCTAGAGTGGTAGCCTGAGAGATGTTTTAATACGATTGATTATATGTTAAGCTTTGTTATGATCCGACTAAAATTCACTGTTAATCTACTCTGAGGTATTAGCGTAATCCAGGGAACAACACCTGTGTTCAAAAACTAGTGAAAAGCTTCAGTAAACATACAGTAACGTCAATTTCAAGCTAAAGATAGAAAACTTAAAGTTGGCAAACTTTTCTTCTTGAAGCCATCTTTTTTTTTTTAAACTACCTGCCAGAAGGTCGTGTTAGCTTTTGCTTAAGCTATTACATTATGAAGAAAAAAATTGTAAGGATAGCTCTCTCGCTGGCTCCATGAGTTGTAATTTAGGGGTGGCTATTACATGATTCACGATCTACCATTTGACACAGCAATGTAAAAAAAAATAATGATAATAGCTACATGGTTGTTAGTTACGCTACTTGTGTATGTGAACACTCTTTAGTCATATATATATATGTTTATATGAATAATGAACGAGTGATGACTGCTTGGAAGGTTCATTTTCAAGGCCTTGTGATTCTGGATTCTAGAATAATACAATTTCAGATATCTGGACTTTTTGCTAAGTAGGTATTCTTACATCTATTACCCCCTGTCACTCTTATGAACACACGGGTAGCGTTCCAAGCATATAATTTATTCAAGACTTCACTTTGGAAAACTGTTAGTCATGTGGAATCTTGAAAGATTTATGGTTTTTAAATGTAACGACTTATAAAGATTATATATATATATATATTGTTATGATGCTGTTCTATGTTAGTTGGGTTTTTCGGATTTATGGTTTTTGAATGTAACGACTTATAAAGATTATAGATATATATATATATATATTGTTATGATGCTGTTCTATGTTAGTTGGGTTTTTCGGATTTATGGTTTTTGAATGTAACGACTTATAAAGATTGTATATATGTATATTGTTATGATGTTGTTCTATCGTTAGTCGGGTTTTTTCGGATTACTTGGTAAAAGTAATGCCAGGTTCTGTCCACTTAACGATAACGAATTAACTTTTCAGCGTACAATACGCAACCTAATGTAAGCCTAGCTTCAAATACAACGTTTCAAAATATACTGTGAGACGTAGGCCCGTCTTAATTAGCTTTGAGTAACTGAATAGCAGGATAGATGCGTTAACTCCCACTGTTTAAAACTAAACTGAAACACTCAGTGAATATCCGTTTACTTCAAACTTCATTATTCGTGTTTGTAAGTAATGTACCGTCGCCTCTAGATATTAGACGAAGTTTCTAGATTATTGCATCATCATGGTTAGCAGCTCCTTCTAGCGAACAACTAAATTATAACATTGAAAATATAGCTTACAACAATATATATATATGCACATATCGAGATGATATTATAAGTAAAAAAGAAAAAGTCACATATTATTATGATGTTTTGGTTTAGGTTTCACAAAATTCATGTTATTTTTAAATAGGCAAATAGTTGATCAGTGTCATGGCTTTAAAATCGTTATCATTTGAAATATCCAGTGGGTTTTAATCACTCTCATAGGAGTATAAAACCTAAGTACTAAACAAATGAGTTATAACGCTAAAAACAGGGCTTCAATACCCGTGGTAGGCACAGCGCGGGAATCCCATTGTGTAGCTTTGTGGTTAACAACAAACAAACACAAAATTCTTAGTTAGGAAAATATTGATTTAGTAGCATGCATATGTATTATTAACCTGTCGATTGGTTTGGTTTGAATTTCGCGAAAAAACTACACGAAGGTTATCTGCTTTTGCCATTTCTAATTTAGCAGTGATAAACTAGATGGAAGGCAGCTAGACAACACCACCCACCGCCTCTTCTTGGACTACTCTTTTCCAACGAATTAGTGAGATTAACCGTATCATTATAACGCCTCCACGACTGAAAGGACGAACGTGTTCGGTGAAGGGGATTCGAACTTGCGCTCTAACCATCATAACCTATCGAATGTAAAATCATAGAATTCTAATATCTCTTTATCACCATGAACTGCTCATCTCGAGTTTTCTTATGCCTGCGAATCCAATTAATTTTGTAGTTAATTCCATCAGTCTACATCTTCAAATTGGTAAAACTATGAATTAACCATCTTGGATGGGTTTACTAATTTTCTAAACGAACCGTCTTATGGGTTGATAACATTTTAGTTGAACGTGGAAGAAAATGCAACATTATGTACTTTTGACTTATGGCCAAATGCTCCCACCCCCCAAAGGGTCAGTGGTAAGTTTACTGCCTTACAACGTTAAAATTTGGGACACGATTATCCGCAGTGGACAGAGGGCAGATTGCTTTATACCAAGAGAACAACAAAAAATTTATGGCCAACACGTTGAAAGTATATATATCTTTCTTTCAGTGTAAGCACATTATTCAGTTCCTGTACTTAAGCCCCTTGGTGGGACAGCGGTAAGGTTTCGGACTTACAACGCTCAAATCCGGGATTCGATTTCTTGCGGTGGGTACAACAGACAGCCTAATATGGATATGCTCTTAAACAAACAACAACAACAAAAACCTCTTGTATTGGCTCGTTTACTTGAGTAATTAGTATCTATACGCATTCTCTGAAGATGACAATTGTTTAAGCTATGGTTTTGTTCTAACACAAACAAACAAACAATTTTGTAATTAGATATTAAAACTTTCGTTCACATGCATTAAAATGCTCTTCAAACAACTGGTCGTAAAAATATTTAACGCGTTGATATGAAAGAACAAAGTAATAATAATGATAAAATCACCGAAACATAGGTTATAATTCGATAGCATCTCGAATACATGTTTACTCCTTGTGAGAGAATTGTGATCTTTAGATGTTAGCACAATCAGGGGCGTAGCTAGCACTTCAAAGTGGGTGGGTCTTTTTCAAAAAAAAAAAAAAGAAAGAAGAAGAAGATGCGGGCCTTTTCTGGTGATTTACTGGAAGTCAAATTCTTATTACAAACAAACAAACAAAAATAAATCATAAGTAGAGGACCTTTTAGACTCTTTTTAGAATATTGGGGGTGGTGGTTCGATCTCCCACAACCACGGTTACACTATGGCATAATGAAGTAATTTAGATAAAAATGTTAAGTGCACTTAATGTTAAGTTCTCTTGTATAGAGACTTGAAGTTTCTTTATTTCTATCCCAGAATTCTCAAGTTAATAACCCAAAATAAACTCTTTGTAGGACTAGAAAATAAATGAATATCAGATAAAAACAAACGTACTTAAAGATAATCGTAATTAAAGCATCCTTAATTTGTTAACACAATTTGCTTACATGACTTTCGCTAGTAGCAAATACAAAGCACTTCGGAGAAGTGACTTAAATGACTTCAAAAACGTCAGTATACATGTATTCATGTGGCGAGACTTACATATTTATATGCATGTGTATGATTATAGCTTTCCTTCCTGCGCTAATGAACTGTTAATGTTTCCAAGAGAGAGACTGCAGTCTATAATACTTGATTATTAACAAAATCGGCTTACAATCCATTTTACGATTTTCGTTCATCCGTGAAAAAGACGACAGTTAAACTCATTTCCTCTGTAACCTGATATATAATGAATCAAAGCCCCTCTCCTGAGAGAGCTGAATTGGCTCCCCCTTGCTGTGAACATCTGGTGGTACTCCGCGTGGAAGTCTACCTTTAGGATAGCAGCTGGCAATGATCGGAAACGTTCACGGAAGTTGATATATATATATATATTTATCAAACTTTCTCACCTTCTACATACTTCTATATTCTATCAAGATTCTTTTCTCGGAAGCTGACTCTTTCAATAGCTTCATTTTCTTGTGTTTCGTAAAATCATAATTTCTTCCTTACATTAAACCACCATTTGTTCTTCATCGATTTCACCGTGGAAATTATTTAGTTAATCTTTATTCTTTCTAAGAAGCACCTGATGATATAAGCAGCAAGTACGCTACGCCTAGAACCTATAACAAAATAACGTTACGGATTTTTGTTTGTTTTCCACTACTTGCGCTATCTATCCTTAATTTTCAAATGAGAGGCTATAGAAGAGGCAGCTAGCTAGTCAACAGTATCCGACACCAACTCTTGGACAGCTTTTGCCTGATCGAATAGTGAGATTTCACTGTCACATTTATAACGTACCAAAGTGCGGAGCTCGTGGTTTTTTTTTTTGTTGTTGTTGTTGTTTTTTCTTTTCGAAGGTAACGGAAAATCCACAGATCTATAGTTCAGTAAGCTAACCATTGGGTCGCTCTTGGGCCAGAAATCATACAGGGTTCAGTTACGGAGGTAACTGGAAATCCACAAATCTATAGTCTGGTAAGCTAACTATTGGGTCGCTCTTGGGTCAGAAGTCATACAGGGGTCAGTTACGAATGAGGTAAAATATGAAAAGAAGAAACATATACATGTATGTTGTAAATAATTATTTTTATATTTTATATTTTTTGATTCAAGTATTAATTTTAGCTGTTATTTCCAACTTTTTTTTATTTTGAAAATGATCGGTGTTATTGGAAAACGTTTTTAGATTAGTTAATGTACAGAAATACGGTCTTGTTTTTATTTAATTATGAGGTGAAAAACGGAGTATTTATACATTCTTACAAGATATTTTTAGAAGATAAATTATGTAGATGTGGTTTATATGGTTTCTTCTAACTTGACAAACAATGCAAATTACAATGTAATCACTTATACTTAACTTGTTTGATTTAATTTAAAGCGTTTCCTGTTGCTTAAGGGAATTCGTAATTAAATCAAATTGCTAAAATTCCATTGTTTACGTATCCTAATATCACAAAAGTAGCCAGCGGAATTTGTAATTAAATCAAATAGCTAAAATTCCATTGTTTGCGTATCCTAGTATCACAAAAGTAAAGCCAGCAGAATTCGTAATTAAATCAAATAGCTAAAATTCCATTGTTTGCGTATCCTAGTATACAAAGGTAAAGCCAGCGGAATTTGTAATTAAATCAGATTGCTAAAATTCCATTGTTTGCGTATCCTAGTATCACAAAAGTAAAGCCAGCGGAATTTGTAATTAAATCAAATAGCTAAAATTCCATTGTTTGCGTATCCTAGTATCACAAAAGTAAAGCCAGCAGAATTCGTAATTAAATCAAATTGCTAAAATGCCATTGTTTACGTATCCTAGTATGAC
>NW_013665932.1:158645-161804 GCF_000517525.1 Limulus polyphemus
ATCACAAAGGTAAAGCCAGCAGAATTCGTAATTAAATCAGATTGCTAAAATTCCATTGTTTGCGTATCCTAGTATCACAAAAGTAAAGACAGCGGAATTTGTAATTAAATCAGATTGCTAAAATTCCATTGTTTGCGTATCCTAGTATCACAAAAGTAAAGCCAGCAGAATTCGTAATTAAATGAAATTGCTAAAATTCCATTGGTTACGTATCCTAGTATCACAAAAGTAAAACCAGAGGAATTTGTAATTAAATCAGATTGCTAAAATTCCATTGTTTGCGTATCCTAGTATCACAAAAGTAAAGCCAGCGGAATTTGTAATTAAATCAAATTGCTAAAATGCCATTGTTTACGTATCCTAGTATGACAAAAGTTAAGCCAGCAGAATTCATAATTAAATCAAATTGCTAAAGCTCCATTGGTTACGTATCCTAGTATCACAAAAGTAAAACCATAGGAATTCATAATTAAATGAAATTGCTAAAATTCCATTGTTTGCGTATTCTAGTATCACAAAAGTAAAGCCAGCAGAATTCATAATTAAATCAAATTACTCAAATTCCATTGGTTACGTATCCTAGTATCATAAAAGTAAAGCCAGCGGAATTCATAATTAAATCAAATTGCTAAAATTCCAATGTTTGCGTATTCTAGTATCACAAAAGTAAAGCCAGCATAATTCATAATTAAATCAAATTGCTAAACTTCCATTGTTTGCGTATCCTAGTATCACAAAAGTAAAGCCAGCGCAAGTGCTATTTAACATGAAAACGCAGATAATATCAACGAACATCTGTCTTCATAACAAATACTACGATTCCATATTTCCTACAAGTCAAAGATTTGATTTCATGCACATGAGATTTTGATCTAAATGCTAATCCTCTAAATTAGTTAATAAATAAAATTTAGCGCAGAAACATATTCCGTGTAAAATTAAACGTTTTTTTTCTGTTGTACTGTCTTTGCATGATGTTTTAAACGTATTTCCTAAAATGCAATTATAAACGTTTACAGTTGATCCGTATTCTATAACGAGGTGCTTTGCGGGAGATTGAATTAATTTAACGATAAGCAAGCAGAATTCCTTAAAGACCCGCATGACAAATGAACAATAATTAAGAAGAAATCTAAGTAATAAAATCTAAGTAATGATTATTTATCTAGATCTCAAACAAATGTTTTGCCTAAACTTGAAGAGATCTATTTGTCGGTTTTGGTATTCCAAAAAGTTTGATTTATAACAAAAATCTCAAAATCAATATATATATATATGCATTATTGATATTTAGCCACCTTTAGGGTCTTATTGTGTGGTATTTGCCTGAAATAATATATATCTTATTATACTTCAAATAATTGAAAGGATTATTATAATAGTCGTGCATTAGTCATGTGAGATAACACGTGTCTAAGTTCTGGATACGACTTTGGCGTGTAACTTTCCTAACCCTTACATCCTACTGCTTGGATAAATGTCATGATTGTATCCTCATTAAAATTCATGTGGAAATCTACTATCGAGAGTACAACTAGATCTGAAGTCCTACCGTTATTGTTTTGTTTTTCACTCTGCTACAGTACGTATCTTTTGTATATATTACAGTACTTTATATTCATTAGGGAAGTTACAGCTAAACCTGGCGTGTAATTAAGTAGTTACTGATCATTTGCCATAGCAAAGAACTGCTTATACAGACATCATCAATTGAGCTTTACTCAATTTCCTGCTCACTGTAAATCATTATCCGTTTCAAAAATAACTAAGCAGTTTTCAAAAACAAACAAAAGCATTTCATAATATTTTTTTTTTTGTTTTAGAAAATGAATTGTTATATACCAATTGAGAATTGTTCATCTATTAAACACCAGATGCCGTCTCTTTATTGTCCTTTTTCATTTTCAAAACATGGCCAGGTGGTTAGGGAGCTCTACTCGCAATCTGCGAGTCCCTGGTTCAAATTCCCGTCACACCAAACATGCTCGCCCTTTCAGCCGTGGGGGCGTTATAATGTGACGGTCAATCCCACTATTCGTTGGTAAAAGAGTTGGCGGTGGGTGGTGATGACTAGCTGCCTTCCCTCTAGTCTTACACCGCTAAATTAGGGACGGCTAGCGCAGATATCTCTCGTGTAGCTTTGCGCGAAATTAAAAACAAACAAACAAACATTTTCAAAATAAAACTTACACGCATAATTTCCATTTAAATGTTTGATAAACATGAAGTTCAACAGTACGTATTAGGAATAATTGTAAAGTGAAAATCCCCAGCTTAATACATAATACGAGAGATCATTACTTGTTGTTATTGTAACCACACATCATTAAAACAGCAAACATTTTGTCAACAATGGCCAAGAGATTAGGGCGCTTGACTCGCAATCTGGGGGTCGTAGATTCTAATCCACATCCCACCAAATATGTTCGCCCTTTCAGCCGTGGGGGAGGGAGTAATAATGTGGCGGTCAATCCCACTATTCGTTGGTAAAAGAGTAGCCCAGGAGTTGGCGGTGGGTGATGATTGACTATCTGCCTTTCCTCTAGTCTTTCAATGCTAATTTAGGGACGGCTAGCTCAGATATCCCTCATATAGCTTTGCGAGAAATTGAAAACAAACCAATATCGCTAATTGGTTTATATTTGCAAAAGCATTTCTTGTCATAATTCAATATGATTGAAAACCAATTTTTTTTGGTAAGTTTACTTTTTTTTTTCGTATGCAAACTTAAAACATGAGCGTAAGAAATCATTTAGGATTTGTAATATAAGCCACTATAAAAAAAACAAACTTCGTCATTAAAAAACTTTAAACCTTTTATGTTTTGTGACAGACTAAATTCTGCTAATTTGTTTGTGTATTGTGTGAATGGATAATATTCATAAAACACGGATTTAAATGCACTGAAACGTTAACACAAACGTGAACATAGTATAAATTACACATAGGGCTTAAAAATTTGATATACATTACGTCCCACTCTTCTCATCTCTAACTTTAATATATCAGTATATATATATGCACATATACTGATATATTAAAGTTAGAGATATACATTACGTCCCACTCTTCCCATCTCTAACTTTAATATATCAGTATATATATATGCACATATACTGATATATTAAAGTTAGAGATATACATTACGTCCCACTCTTC
>NW_013665932.1:162714-165233 GCF_000517525.1 Limulus polyphemus
AAAGTTAGTAGATATACATTACGTCCCACTCTTCCCATCTCTAACTTTAATATATCAGTATATGTGCATATATGTATATACTGATATATATAGACTCTTGCCTTTCAAATTCTACTGCTGGTCATTTCAAATATTCTCATTAAACTTGTCACCTGTATTTAGTTTTCCCATCACTTTAGGCTGTATTTTCCTAGTTTCTGGGAGTGAATTTGTCACCTGTATTTAGTTTTCACATCACTTTAGGCTGTATTTTCCTAGTTTCTGGGAGTGAATTTGTCACCTGTATTTAGTTTTCCCATCACTTTAGGCTGTATTTTCCTAGTTTCTGGGAGTGAATTTGTCACCTGTATTTAGTTTTCCCATCACTTTAGGCTGTATTTTCCTAGTTTCTGGGAGTGAATCCTCCGTGATCTTATGGAACATATAAAGCTATCTTATGACGTTGGTTAGAATCAGTGTTTTATTCCTGTTATTGTGAGATTCCGTTTTCACGTGTACTTGTTCTCCGTCTCTTCTGTATATAAGAGCTTGAATCGTTGCTGTTGGAATAATTCCCTTATCCAACAGATTAATGGTCAGTTTGTAAGCCTGCAGCTCCGCAGAAAATATGTTTTTGTGTGAACTTTTCTTGATTTGTGTTGCATGGTGACAACGTTTCAGACCTGAAGAAGGACTCAGCATGGAGCCTAACACGTTGTCACCAACAAGCACGAGGAAGGAACAGTACACAAAAGATCTTCGTTAAATGTGATCAAACTTTTTAAAACTACTTTCAAAGAAGAAATAAACACTTTGGCATTTAAATCTTTTTATATAAAAAGCTAAGGGTTTAAAGCAAAGCAGACCAGGGGATGAAACACGAACTTTGTATATATGTTGTTCAAAAATGTAAAATAAAGTTAGTGTTGTTTCACATACTCAAAAATCAAGAGTCTTCTCTGACTTTTTTTTTCTTTCAACTTAATTTTACAAAACTACCCAATGCAACCATTGTTTTTGATGTACTTTCCTGCTTCATAACTCTGAAATTTCAATAAATTGTGAAACCCTAGAATTTATCTCTGCGTTGCCTGTAATTACTCCTAATCTTCTTTGAAAACATGTTCAGCGCCTCGAACCTTTAACCTTCTCTGCTTAAAGTAAGAAATACATTAAAAGTATCTTTTGACGGCTAAAAAAGCAACAGGATGTAATTACGTTATTTATTTAGATTATTTTTCGAACTTACCAAGCTTCTGTATTTCTGGAGTTGAAATACAAGAAACCTATGAAGTGCATAAAATGTTTTCGCCAGTAGTAAATAAGATTTAGAACGTGACACCGGTCAGTCCTGAATAATCTGTGTTGGATACGAAACTTTGCTAACTAGAATTTAAATAATGCTATATATTACTATCAAGTTTACTGTCAATTGAAGCTAAGCTTAAAATAAAACTTATTCCACTAATTGAGCCCTTTGTCAGATTTACTGTATCTACCGATGGTGTTATTCATCCAAAGAGATCATTTAGAGAGGAAAACATTAATATCTGGTTAATAGGTAATGTAGTTCAAATGAAATTAATTAATATAGCAGAATATGGCTACCTATGTTCTTTATTTAGTACTTGAGCTTCAACATGAAGTCATTTTATTAACAGGTCCCCCCAATAAAAGTCAATCCCATCCTTTTTAAGACCCTGCCCCTTCACCATCAAATATTTATAATCGAGGACCTCACCACATCACACAGCTTTTCAATAATGTTTTACTAAAACAGCTTGTATCAATAAGTAGTACTCCTGTCTTTTCATCCTGAACAGCACCTTATACGCTAAACGGCCTGGTTAAAGCACCTACATTTTAGGTGTAGCCGTCACTAATTTTGAAATACTGGTCGCGACTTTATTATGTATCTAACCAAACGTTTTAATGATGGAAAAGTATCATGAGCTTTCATATTGGCCAAAAGTGATAGGCCACTGTGTTTTGTTATTCATATCCACAGGTGAATCTTATTGATATTTTGGTTATATATATATGTGTGTCGATACATTGATTTTTGAGAAAAAAGTTATAAACAAATAAAAGACATTCCCTTGATGCATCAGTTCAAACATGGTGCGTTTTATTTTACCTCTGTTATTATGTAAATTAGAAGTCTAATATTTGCATTTGTTATATTTGTGTAGAAAAAAGGACTCTGGATTATGCATTGTGGCGGAATGCTACAAGTTCTTCAAATGCCTATAGAATGATAGGTTTCTTTTTTGTGAGTGTAAAACACTTAAATACACTAGTTCGATTTTCGATACCTCACTACTACAAAGGTTTGGTTTGTTCTGATATTTCATTGGTGGTAGTGTCCAGGGTCACTGATGAGGAGTGGAATTCTTCGAAACTAGTCTGGCTCACAGCCACACACCCAATGAAAGAATAGACCATTCCAAGCTTTTACTTGTTTAAACTTGTTTAAACAACTCTATTCAATTATGGACCAGCTGCCCAGTGTTGGCTAACAATACGAAGAATTAAACTGT
>NW_013665932.1:165593-171144 GCF_000517525.1 Limulus polyphemus
TACTATATCCGGGTATTTCTTGTTAAACTTTATACTTAAGATTCTTTACACCCCTTGTTAAAATACTTCTTCTCTAGGGTTTAATACATTCGATTAACTTATTGTAGGTTCTACTATATCCGGGTATTTCTTGTTAAACTTTATACTTAAGATTCTTTACATCCCTTGTTAAAATACTTCTTCTCTAGGGTTTAATACATTCGATTAACTTATTGTAGGTTCTACTATATCCGGTTATTTCTTGTTAAACTTTATACCTAAGATTCTTTACATCCCTTGTTAAAATACTTCTTCTCTAGGGTTTAATACATTCGATTAACTTATTGTAGGTTCTACTATATCCGGTTATTTCTTATTAAACTTTATACCCAAGATTCTTTACACCCCTTGTTAAAATACTTCTTCTCTAGGGTTTAATACATTCGATTAACTTATTGTAGGTTCTACTATATCCGGTTATTTCTTATTAAACTTTATACCTAACATTCTGTACACCCCTTGTTAAAAAACTTCTTCTCTAAGGTTTAATATATTCGATTAACTTATTGTAGGTTCTACCATATCCGGGTATTTCTGTTAAACTTTATACCTAAGATTCTTTACACCCCTTGTTAAAAGACTTCTTCTCTAGGGTTTAATACATTCGATTAACTTATTGTAGGTTCTACTATATCCGGGTATTTCTTATTATTAAACGTTATACTGAACATATATTTCACAGGATCATTTCTTTCTAGGGTCTACTGTATTATTTCATTTCGTATAAAGGGTCCTTCCCAAGATTATATTAAATTTGATTTTTTATTACTAAATGTTCTAAAACACTAGGCTGTTATTTTTAATTTGCACATAATGTGCTACCCAATCTTATATAACTCCTGCTTATTTCGAACCTAGTGTTATACCCTACGTTGTTGACAATTGTTTGTTTATTTCTCACAAAGCTACACAAGGGCTATCCGCGTATAGCCGTTCACAATTTTGAAAAGATAGACCGGAGGGAAGGTACATACCATTGCCAACATTCGAGCTACTCATGTCTGCCTTAACTCTTGTAGTGCACCACAGCCCCAAAGTACGGTGCGCGAACCATAAATCCTTGGATTCACAAACCAGGATCTCTAACTATAAGCCACGCCCGATCTGACTGTAAAAAAAAAAATTATCACTAAGCGTTTTACTTAAAACTGTATTACATTTTGTTATTTTTGTTATAGAATGTTCTACTTAGTATTCTACAACACCTAATTATTTCATATAAAAATGCTCTACTAGGATTGATGGATCGGGTATAACTAAATGTTTAGTGTGCCAGCAAGTGTATTAGAAGGTCCAAGGTTAGAGCCGCGATATGTCGAACTATCATTTGCGAGGAGCCTCGCATGGCCAGGTGGTTAGGACGGTATAGCTACATAATAGGTTACCCATGTTCTCCTCGTCGAGGATATCGAAACCCGAATTTTAACGTTGTAAACAATCAGACTTTCAACTGCCACCTAAGGGTATGCAACAAGAACCCATCTCATTGCAACAAAGTTGTTAAGTATCATTTAGCTTTCAGCATTAGTGATAATGTTTAAAGGTTTCTCAACCGCAATCACATATTGGCATAGCGGTAAATCTGAAGGCTTATAACGCTAAAAATCGGGCTTCGATACCTGTGGTGGACACGGAACAGATAGCTCATTGTGGTTTAACTACAAACAAACAATATAACGTTACGTTGGTAAAAGAGTAGCCCAAGAGTTGACGGTGGGTGGTGATGACTAACTGCCTTCCCTCTAGTCTTACACTGCTAAATTAGGGACGGCTAGTGCAGATAGCCCTCGTGTAGCTTTGTGCGAAATTCAAAACAAACATACATACTAAAATTGTTATAAAAATCAAATTAACTGCAGAATATTTTTCTCTTAGATCTCAATTGATGGGTTCTGGTATTGTACGAAAAGCTTCTTGGTCAGCGACTTGTGAGACACAAAATATGGGTGTCAAATTCTATTTTTACATACCTCTAATTTGGAGCCACAGTGGACGAAATAAAGATGAATATGAAAAAAACAACGACTTCTGCAGTTAAATTGATTCCTATAACATATATCTTGTATGTTAAATTATATGAAGAAAAAAAAGACAACCATGTTAAAAGTCAACATCATATAATCATCTGATGCCAAGAAAACTCTCTGAATAAAGTAGTATGAAAAAATGAGAACTTTATACGTTGTTAAAGCGTATGCGGAAGACTTGTAAATGGCACTGTCACTCGGTTTGGCCCCCTGGTGGCAGATAGACCGTTACGTATGACTGCAAATTATGTTTGGAAATAATGAAAAACACCGTCTAAGCTCATACAAGTTGCATTTGTAGAATGGTAATGTATGCAATTCAATTACGATGTTTTCAAACGTTTTCTCATGAAAGCATATAAACATTTATGGATTAAATAACGTTATGTGTTAAAAACTGCATTCTATTTCACCAGAAAATGTCATTATATTTCCAAATTTGATCTTGATATCTTCCCAGGAGCCCTTGTTTTGTTAGCGTTATTTTCCTCTTTAGAACCGTCCTTCAATTGTGAACTGTGAATGAAGCAAACTGGTGAGGTAATGATATAATAATGAGGGGTTAGAAAAAGAGGGAGCCTGGAAATGTTGAGTCTTCGTAACTGGCGGCCTAAAAAGAAAGTAGCGACTTAATAGGCAGTCTCATATCGAAGAGGGCTAGAGATGTTATGTTCTCGTAGGGCACCCTTACAGTAAATAGGATAAATGACATAGTAATGATATGAGCAGATTATGTAATTTGGTCGCTAGAATATAAAGACTGTGGGGAAATTTGGAGATATTTTAGGGGTCGCTTTTTATGTGGGTTTATTTTTATACATCTATCACACAATTCATTTACCAGGTAATTAGAAAAGTTGATGTATCCAGTACAAGCTCTCTTGATCTGTTTGATTTTTATGTGTTTTATTTTATGTATGTCTCCAGTGTCTCAGCGATATATTTGAGTGTTTATAACAATAACATTTAGGGTTCGACCCCTGTGGTAGGCACAGCACAGATAGCCTTTTATGTTTAACAACATTTATGTTAGTTTTTTTTAATTCGGCTAAAGATCGTCTGAAAACCTCAGTAACGCTGCTCTCTTACAGTGCATTTAATTATCCAATTTAAAAGTGAAATGTAGCATTATCGGCAAGTTTAGTGGCTCTGTTGGTCATATAACATTATTGGCAAGTTTAGTAGCTCTGTTGCCATTAACAGAATAAGCAGGTTTAGTAGAACTGTTGGCCATGTAACATTATCGGCAAGTTTAGAAGCTCTGTTAGTCATATAACATTGTTGGCAAGTTTAGTAGCTCAGCTGGCTATGTAACATTATGGGCAAGTTTAGTAGCTCTGTTCATCATGTAACATTATGGGCAAGTTTAGTAGCTCTGTTGATCATGTAACATTATGGGCAAGTTTAGTAGCTCTGTTGCTATTAATAGAATAAGTAGGTTTAGTAGAACTGTTGGCCATGTAACAGTGTCCGAAAATGCAATAGCTTTGTTGACCGTGTAACAGTTTCGGTGGCAAGTTTAGTAGCTCTGTTGGCTAGTCTACACAATTTTTTTTGCTTATAAGAATGCTTTTATGAATGTTGATGTCTGTTATTCAAGTTTATGAATTTTCTATATGCTGGTATATGAATTATGATTTTGAAGCCCTTTTAAGCTTGTTCAAACCCGCTTTGATATCCCAAATAAAATGCGATGTCAAATGTCACAATAGTGAGAAGCGGTGGCATCCTGACACTTAGTAGGTACACAGGTGTTGAAGCGATTTCTGTATTGTATGTATTTTTTGGTAGATAAAAACATGTAATTGAACATTTATCCTGTAAGTATAAATCGTGTAATTAAAGCATGTTTATCACGTTGCCATGGGTATAAACAATCACAATTCATATCTACTAAAATAAATTAATCTATGAATATATTCAATCATGCTTTGACGTTTACATACAAATTTGTAAATATGACGATTTAATCTTCGTCCTACAAAATAACTAAAATTTATAGGAAGTGAAATAAGTAGATGGATCAAAAGATATCTTACATAATCTATAAATGAAAGTTTTTTGAAAAAAAAATGTTTTTTTTTTGTTCGTAATTAAGCACAAAGCTACACAATTGGCTATCTGTGCTCTGCCCACCACGGGTATCGAAACCCGGTTTCTAACGTTGTAAGTCCGCAGACATACCGCTATGCCATTGGGAGACTTGAAACAATAAAGAAAATATCTGTTTTAAATACATATCGCTAAAAAAATAGCAAAGTTTATATGACATAAATAATTCTATGGAGTATAATATATAATATGGAGTATAATATATAATATCGGTTAGACCATAATTAATAATTTAATGCATGAGTTCTACCACAAACATATGAATATCACACGTTTGTAAACTACTGAAGGATCGTTTTAACTGTCAGACATCACATTTAATTATGGTGGTTACTTTTGTTACACTGAACTGATCACAAATGTGGATTTTATTAATATTACGTGATTTATTCAGTTGAACAAAGTTCCTTGTTTTCGAAGTAAACGCAGTTAAGTGATATACTATGCGTTTCTGGATAGGTGTCGCAATCTTAATATTCGGCTCTGAGAGCATTCTTCAACTAGATCTGAACGTGTCTTTTATATGCGTAAACATAAACGCGTTCGTGCGTTAATTACGTATCTATGCGTAGAAACGTGTTCGTGTACTTATTGTTGAATAAAAAAACAGATAAGTTGGCGGAATAAAAGAAACAGCGCATGTCTATTATACAAATGGACCTGGGAAAAGAACGGAAAATTCAGTAAAATGATTGCTTATTATTAATAGCAATTTGTGTCACCTTTCGATGTAAGGCTGCTTAGCGGTTTCAAGAATAGTGTTACGTACGGTCCGCTAAGTTTCTCATTAATTATCTCCGCGCTGGCACTCGCACTTCGCACTCAGTAGCCAGAAGTGTTGAATAGACTAGTACGGGAGACCAAAGCACTTCGTGTAGTCGTTAGCCTGTATGGGACAAATCACTTGGACTTACC
This sequence comes from Limulus polyphemus, assembly GCF_000517525.1. Taxonomy (NCBI): domain Eukaryota; kingdom Metazoa; phylum Arthropoda; class Merostomata; order Xiphosura; family Limulidae; genus Limulus; species Limulus polyphemus. The sequence continues at coordinate 170,687 of NW_013665932.1, forward strand.
GTCTACATCCCTGTTCTCTGTATAATTCTTTCTTTCACGTCGTTGCTATGATCGAAAGGACTCGATTAGGCTTAGTGATTTGATAAATGATAGTACCTATATTGTTTGATTGTCAGAACGTAATTCACAAATGTTGTAACCACTCTATCCAGCTGGAGAAAACAGAATACCGATAAAAACAACTACTGTTCTCTATGTAGACTTTCAATATTACAGTTCCTAACCCATTATACAGTACAGATCAGCACCCCATACGAAACATTTAGGGCAAGATCACAGGCCGTTTAGATACAACGAAACCATTATGACCACTTAAGAGTAGCGTTTCAATTTTTGGATTTTTTAAAATGTCCATTAAAAGTTTTCAGAAGATTTTTTTTTTTATTAATAACTGAATGAATTTACGCACTAGTTTTAATAACAGTTTGTGAACTCAATAACCACTTTCACGTTTAACA
>NW_013665932.1:171963-175942 GCF_000517525.1 Limulus polyphemus
AGTGGATACTGAGATAGGTGTTGATCCCTATCATATATCCCTGAATGTAGTGGATACTGAGATAGGTGTTGATCCCTATCATATATCCCTGAATGTAGTGGATACTGAGATAGGTGTTGATCCCTATCATATATCCCTGAATGTAGTGGATACTGAGATAGGTGTTGATCCTTATCATATATTCCTGAATGTAGTGGATACTGAGATAGGTGTTGATCCCTATCATATATCCCTGAATGTAGTGGATACTGAGATAGGTATTGATCCCTATCATATATCCCTGAATGTAGTGGATACTGAGATAGGTGTTGATCCCTATCATATATCCCTGAATGTAGTGGATACTGAGATAGGTGGGATATATGACAGGGATCAACTGAATGTAGTGGATACTGAGATAGGTGTTGATCCCTATCATATATCCCTGAATGTAGTGGATACTGAGATAGGTGTTGATCCCTATCATATATCCCTGAATGTAGTGGATACTGAGATAGGTGTTGATCCCTATCATATATCCCTGAATGTAGTGGATACTGAGATAGGTGTTGATCCCTATCATATATCCCTGAATGTAGTGGATACTGAGATAGGTATTGATCCCTATCATATATCCCTGAATGTAGTGGATACTAAGATAGGTGTTGATCCCTATCATATATCCTTCCATATCATTCGACGAAAAATTAAATACTTGCCACTTCTATCAGGTCCGTAAATAAATGAATTTACGCACTAGTTTTAATAACAGTTTGTGAACTCAATAACCACTTTCACGTTTAACATTTTGTACATGACTATTGGCCACTGTAAGATAAAATAAGGTCAATGTATTAATAAAGGGGAAGTAGCTGTGAAACGTAAGTAATTATATTTTAGCCAAAGTTGCGAATTTCAAATTACAGAACATAATTACAGTTTTGTTTGTTTGTTTTTGAATTTCGCGCAAAGCTACACGAGGGCTATCTGCGCTAGCCGTCCCTAATTTAGCAGTGTAAGACTAGATAGAAGGCAGCTAGTCATCACCACCCACCGCCAACTCTTGGGCTACTCTTTTTACCAATGAATAGTGGGATTGACCATCACATTATAACGCCCCCACGGCTGAAAGGGCGAGCATGTTTGGTGTGACGGGGATTCAAACCCGCGACCCTCAGATTGGGAGTCGAGCGCCTTATCCACCTGGCCATGCCGGGCCTAATTACAGTTCATTAAACAAGGTTTAACATAAGCATTTTCAATTACAAAGATACGTTGCTACTTTTCACGAACGCATATCCCTTAAACTAGCAATATTTTAATCACTGTAGAAATAATATTAATAATAGAGAAAATAGTTAATAATTCAGAAAAGATGTAGTAATCACAAATGAGTTTAATATGTTCTGTAGAAAACAATTTCTCTTGCAATAACTATTTTGGCAACTTGTTAAGAACCAAGTATGTCCTAAAATATGTTTACACTTAAATATATAGCCCAGCATGGCCAGATGGTTAGGGCGCTCGACTCGCAATCTGCGAATCCCCGTCACGCCAAACATGCTCGCCTTTTCAGTCATGGGGGCGCTATAATGTGTCGGTCAATTCCACTGTCCGTTGGTAAAAGAGTAGCCCAAGAGTTGGCGGTGGGTGGTGATGACTAGCTGCCTTCCCTCTAGTCTTGCACTGCTAAATTAGGAACGAGCTAGCGCGGATAACCCTCGTGTAGCTTTGCGCGAAGCGAAATTCAAAAACAAATAAACAAACAATTAAATATACATTCAAAACTTCTACGTAGACTCAACTTTCACCACAAGAGTATCGAATCAGATCCTTTTTGTTTTTGCTAAACCATTAGGGTGACGCTGGTGATCTCGTCCTTTCTCTAATGAGAATTCTCTATCCTCAAGTAAGGTTCTCTCTTATGTAGCGAATAAAGTCACCTAAAGGATATAACTCGTAAAGCGAATTTTACTTTCAATTTGGTCTAACAATACTCTCTCTGTTAGAGTTTTGTTTTCCCCTTTAAACAAGTCATATCGACTTGGCGTGTATTGAATAATGTCCTTTAAGGTCCCAGCCTTATACTCCAAGGTAAGCTAAGAATCTACAAAAGGTCTCTTCTGTGATAGTTTTAGGTAGTTTGTACGTGAAACTAATAGGAAATCGATGTGGATTTTAGTTTTATCAAAAAACAGTTGCAAACGTAGTTTCTTTTGGTTTTTCGCACTGTCTGTTCTACTTGGATTTGAAGCATTTTTGCTTCCTCTTTGATTAATTTAACGCCTGATGTTTTAGTTATAACCATGAATATGGCAAGTTACTTTTTTAACTGCTACTTATAAACCTGAAATTATTAATTAGTAAAGGCCATTTAGTTTTTATATTTTAGTTTTGTAAAAAAAAAAGTACGAATATAAAACAGTCTGATAATTTATGGAGGCAGGATCATAGATCATCTTCTTCATAGGGTAATAATATAGTACATTCCGTATATGTATATTCGGCTGCACATTATATGATCTTTTTATTACCTGCAGTGTTTTTTTTATCGTAAATGGATCACTTTTTAATGAGCACGAGATTGTAATGGCATTTCTTTTGCTGTTAATCACTTTGCGATGCAAATGAAAAGCAGAATGTTTTGCTTGTTTTTTTTCAGCGCGTGAATTTCATTGTGTGCTATGCATTTCCTCCTTTTTTGCACCAATAAACCAATTCAATAAGCTAACATTAAGTGCCACACTGGATGAGTCAGTTTTTTTTTAATTTTGCAGTCTGGTACAATAAAGATTAGTACTCTGGTAAAGTAAAGAAAATAACGTTAAGAACTCCAGGAAAGTATATATATAAACACTTTGGGAAAGCAAAGATAAGCACTTGGTGAAAGTAAGTTAAGCACTCTGGTAAAATAAAGATAAGCACTCGGGGAAATTAAAGATAAACACCCTGGTAAAATTAAGATAAGCACACTGAGAAAGTGACGATAAGAACTCCAGAAAAGTGAGTATAAACACTCTGGGAACGTAAAGATAAGCATTAAAGGAAAATACGTTAAGCAATCTGATAAAATATAGATAAACGTTCAGTGAAAGTAAGATACGTGTTCTGGTAAAAAAAGAAGATAAGCACTTTGTTAGAATAAATATAAGCACTCTGGGAAAGTGAATTCGAATTTAATTTCTCAGTGCACTTATGTTTCAACAGGAGAAGATAAAACTAGCTAATCATAATACGTTAAGTAAAATTATCTGACTACATCAATTCGAGTGAATACATGTATTGCCCAACGGTAGGAACAGCAGGACATCATTTTCTTCACCATCAATGACAGGAACTAAAATTGATTGGACCAAAATGTTTGCTTTTCCAGTCTAGCCTCGTTAGTAAGCCAAAAATATTAGAGAAAGTTCGCTATGTAATGTTTGTGTTACATAGTATAATGATTCATACACTTCTAATATTAAACATAACACAATGCGCGCAATCTGTTTGGCAATCCGAACAGCTTATTGCGTAGGGAAGAGATTCAGACTAGTCTTACCTGACTGTTAGAACATCTTATTCTGTAGGGAAGAGATTCACACAAGTCTTACATGACTGTTGGAATAGCCTATTCTGAAGGGAAGAGATTCACACTAGTCTTACCTAACCTTCTTACAGAATCCGTTCGTGAGCTTTAAAAGCTATTGACGCTAATGTGTTCCCTTATCTCTTATGCGTTACGAGTAGAAATTTATATGGTTCGTTTAATTATTATTTTTTACATAAAAATGGTAGTAACGAGAATTGTTTTACATGTTTTCTAAAATGCTCTACTAAGGCTTCCCACAACGTGTACTTTGAAAGAAAGTTATTGTTCATTACTGACGTATGAAAAAGGAGTATTAGTCTCATCAGTATAAAAAACGTACAAATGTTTCAAAACTAAACAAATGAAAACAAACACTGAAGTGTAGTTCAAATCAGTTATTAATCAAAACCTCTGGTTAAGACGTTG
>NW_013665932.1:176826-194197 GCF_000517525.1 Limulus polyphemus
AGCATGTTTGGTGTGACGGGGATTCGAACCCGCGACCCTCAGATTGCGAATCAAGCGCCATAACCACCTGGCCATGCCGGGGCCTGTTTATAGTTGTAAAATTCCTTACTTTATAATGATCTGATCAAGAGCCGAAACCGTACGAGTTTTTTGGAATACTTAATAGCTACAAATCACTACCAAGATTAATCAATGAGAATACGTTTAAAGAGATGATCAGAACGTAAATTAACATAGATGGCGGCATTTGTGCAGAAAAAAAAGAAGACAGAGACTTAATAATTTACCTTCTTAACGTTAGGTATTCATTATTATATACTAGCGTATAGCCCGTCAAAAATGGTGGGGCAAGTAGTACCACCCCCACCCCATAGTATACTCTAACCTCATTGTTCATAGCTAAATGGAATAAATACATTTTGCGAAATCAAGCTTGACCAACAAAGAGGCAGAAAAGTGCAGTCGAGGCAGTCAAACGACGGTAAATTCCTTTGTGAGCCAATCAAAATTAAGATCATTCATGAAATGAATTCATGACGTATTCATAGAATAATTATTGGTAAAAATTAGTTAGATTAACAACTTCTAATATATTAAAAAGCCAGTGCGTTTTGGTAACACTATGTTCCAACAATAACTTTTATGTCATGTTGCTTAGCAACAAAAGTATAACCTAATATTGTTGTTAGTCTATGTACTGAAAGTATTACATGAAATGTATAGACAAACAAAACTGGAAAAATATTTGTTGATTTCTAAATTTAGAGTCTCCGTTGTTTAGAGAGTTTTTTTATATATTTAAATCGTTGTTGAGATAACAGAAAGTAGCTTAACTGAGAAAAGATGTTTAAAACTGAATCGATATTTTGACTTTCATGATAACTTTTATGCACTTGGCTCTAGGCTAAGGCGATCCCACACTACGTCTTTACTTTAGGCGTATTATACCAACACTCACTACCCTTATAAGGTTTCGCGGCACCCCGTCACTAAAATCGTAATGGGCAAACAGTAATCGAAATATTCTATCTGGATAAATGCATTTTGGCTTTTATGACTCTTCTTATTTCGACAAATCTAGAGAAATCAAGCGTGACGTGACACACACTGGGTTTTATATAGGTTAGACAACACATGTTCAAGACATCAGTCTACTTGACGACCCTTCTATCCGCATCAAAACAGCCTATTTGATTTCTCTAGCAGCAAGTATAAAATGATTAGGAAAAATGATTTCGTTGCCAATCATTTGAGCTTAGAGAAGCTACTTTTGCCTTTATGTTTAACTTACTCCCGTTTATTACAAATAATTACCACAATTGAGCAGTCATTAATCCCTCTTCATTATTTCGTTGTATTCCTAAGGTATATATTTATATATATATATGTGGGCGATACATGAACTGCAGTAGGTAAATGACGAGATCTAGCAGGCTATACATGGTATTAATGATGCACATAGTTTCAAACTAGATTAAGAAATACGATTTCTCAGAAAATCCTATTCATTTCGAAGGTTATTATATAAATACACCAGGGAGACAATCGTAATATTTAGAGTACTGTGTTATTACTATAACTACCAGGAGTTCATTAGCTAAAGGCGTGGAACACAGAACTAATTAATTGTGACTTGAGGCAAAGTTTTATTTATTCATATGAACTCACCCTTTCGATATAGATAATTACACGCTCTAGCTGAGAAGGCTTTTGGGCACAGAAGAAACAATTGTGTTGTGCGTTTTGTAAATAGTCTCCTGATCGTTAAGGGAAGTTCTGTAATATTATTTATGTCTACATGTCATGCGCGCCAGTTTTTTTGTTTTTTTTCCTATTTCGATTAAGAGGTTCCTCGAACTTTCATACGAGGGAAGGTAATTTGGCTTCGATAAGTCCAGACATTCTTTATTCTGGATAAAAAAATAACCATTCACTCATATTTAAAGGAGCTAGAATTAAGAAAACTAGCAACAAAGGGTATGTGGGTTCAAAGAGACGTCTTTGTGCCAAGTGTCTGAAATATGATATCATTTCTATGTATTATGCATTGTCTAGTGCATTACGAAATAAATTATTTATGTTTCATATTAATATTACTATATAGTGCGTTAAGATGTTTCTTATAATATAGCTCGTATTCTATCATACGTTCCAAAGTTGTGTTTCTTTAGAATACGTTTGGTTTTGCCTTTTGACTGATTTTATACTTTATTCTTCCCAGAAATTATCGACGTATCATCAACATAATATCTGGCTAGCAATCTCTAAAATAATAACAATCCTGTCGCAATGTGATATGAAAAACAAACCAACGCACAAGCTCATATTAAGTGTCAAAAACCAACAGTATGGCCAACTGAGAACTGCAGCTGAAGCAAAGTCAGCTTTCTTCAGCTCAGCCAGTTCGACAATAGTTGTCACTCTGCACGAGAGTTGTACGCTTGCAATGGTTTAAGGCGTTTTGTCATCTCTTTCGCATTATATATAAGGGCCTATTTATATTTGGGTATTATCAGCTTACTCTTTAAGGGCCTATTTATATTTGGGTATTATCAGCTTACTCTTTAAGGGCCTATTTATATTTGGGTATTATCAGCTTACTCTTTAAGGGCCTATTTATATTTGGGTATTCTCAGCTTACTCTTTAAGGGCCTATTTATATTTGGGTATTCCCAGCTTACTCTTTAAGGGCTTATTTATACTTGGGTATTATCAGCTTACTCTTTAAGGGCCTATTTATATTTGGGTATTCTCAGCTTACTCTTTAAGGGCCTATTTATATTTGGGTATTCTCAGCTTACGGAGCTCACAGCTTTTGAAACTTTCCAACCTTCGAAAAATTGTACTTATTATATCGATGATTCCCTATTGTGACGTAGAAGTAATTTTGTTCGGTAGAGGTAGCTTTTAGATTTAAATATTTGGGTCGATTATGACCAGAACTGAACAATTATGAACACTTATGACTTATGACACTCTCTTTTGGTGGCAGCAATATGCATGCAGATGTAAGCAGTTTACTTAACATGTATTCGATAGTTTAATTCCTTTCGGGATATGACGACTAAAACTGTCTTTGGCTTATTACTCACAAAGTAATTACTAATGACAGATGTTTAATTTTTCCATATATCAACAGCCTCTTTTTACAAAAAAAAAAGGGAAGCGAAAGAACATAAATACAGTTGCCCTAAAAAAAAGCAAAAATATTTACGAAACTCTACTCGAAACGAGGATTAGTTTTGACAAGTTTTTTCTGTGATAGGTATCTTCCTAGCCTGCCGCTTCGATCTATGTTGTGACAGGTTGTGGTATAGGCTTTGTTCTGACTCCCAAATGTTACTCAACTAGATACTATTTACAAACTTACTTGTGCCAGCAGCGTAACTAACTGCTAATGAAAGAAAGTAGCAGAAAACTAATATTATGTTTAAGATAAAGAGAAACTAAAGTTGTCCTGGCACTAGAAGCTTTTTACAACCTCCTTATTTGAAACAGAGTCCATTGGATATTCTGACACACGAAGCTTTTTACAAGCTCCTTATTTGAAACATAGTCCATTGGATATTCTGTCACACAAAGCTTTTTACAAGCTCCTTATTTGAAACATAGTCCATTGGATATTCTGACACACGAAGCTTTTTACAAGCTCCTTATTTGAAACATAGTCCATTGGATATTCTGTCACACAAAGCTTTTTACAACCTCCTTATTCGAAGTAGTCCATTGGATATCCTGTCACACAAAGCTTTTTACAACCTCCTTATTCGAAGTAGTCCATTGGATATCCTGTCACACAAAGCTTTTTACAACCTCCTTATTCAAAGTAGTCCATTGGATATCCTGTCACACAAAGCTTTTTACAACTCCTTATTCGAAGTAGTCCATTGGATATCCTGTCACACAAAGCTTTTTACAACCTCCTTATTCGAAGTAGTCCATTGGATATCCTGTCACACAAAGCTTTTTACAACCTCCTTATTCGAAGTAGTCCATTGGATATCCTGGCACACGAAGCTTTTTGCAACCTCCCATGAACTTCCTCAAAACTTAGCATGGTTAGATAAAGTTTGACACTTTTATTAGGCTTTATAACTTTTCTGATGAAAATTGTTAATACATACAGGAAGCAAAAATCACGCACCACAGTCACATTTCCAAATCTTGATCTTGCAATGGTTTTTCTAAGTCACGTTTGGGTTGCACTATTTGTCTGTTTTACTTTTGCTACACTAATTGGTTAGGATATCAATACCCTTGCAAGAACCCGTGGAAGTGATCCTGTTTCGACATTGTATCGCGATAATTCAAATTTCGTACTGCGGTAAGGCTATAAAACGTATTGTGGTGTTCGTCTTTTGCGTCACCCTGTAGTTTGAGTCGATGTATTTCGGAATCCAAAGCAAACCTGTTACGTGAGCTCTTAATTTTCCAGTTTGCCATATAGCCTGTGTTTGTTTCTTTTTATCGGTAGAGAGATTGGTTTGTTTGTTTTGAATTTCGCGCAAAGGGATATCTGCGCTAGTCGTCCCTAATTTAGCATTGAAAGACTAGAGGGAAGGCAGATTGTCAATCATCACCCACCGCCAACTTTTGGGCTACTCTTTTACCAACGAATAGTGCGATTGAACGTCACATTATAATGCCTCCACGGCTGAAAGGGAGGGCATGTTTGGTGGGACGGGGATTCGAACCCGCGACCCACAGATTGCGAGTCGAGCGTCCTAACCACCTGGCCATGTTAGAGAGAGAGAGAACATCATGTAGTTAAGCGATTGACAAAATTTATTTCTAGGAGAAAATCTGGCATTATTTATATCAGTTGAATCTCATTTTGTTTGTTTTGAACTCTTATTTAAAATAAATATCTTTCTTCATGATGGTGGCTATCTTCTTTCATTAATTACTAACATTTCTACATTCAAAGACGTCACAAAACAAAAAATAACAACATGTGCCCAAACCATGGTAAGAAACGTTAATGGGAAATATTTGTATCTTAGAAAAGTACACACTTGGAACGTCGATTCTGTTTTTTTTTTCGATTTAATCTTGTCCAGAGTTACCGATGAATGGTGAAAACCGATATAACTTAGTGAATCGAATGTTAGATTAGGCTTAAAGATGTGTCAATACTACTAATACAAAATTCGGGTATTTTAACCAGGCCAAGAAACTTTATTCAGTAAACGTGGAATACATATATTAAAATCAAAAATATATTATACATGCAATGACCACCAGGTAGCACGATGAAAAAGTAAAAAACGTATTTAAAAAACAACCAGAAACATTTGTTATAGAAAGTAATTTCTTATTAGCCAGTTAAAGTGTCTTTGGCGTTCAATTTTTCTATCTTCTTTAGAGAAAACTATGACTAGTTCATCGTGAAGGTTTAGATAAGTAGTATTTATGTTTTCGTATTTTTAATTAAGTTTTTCTGGGCCTTCTTTGTGTTCGTTTGTTTCTTGTTTCATTTTGTTTTCAAGTAAGAACATTTGTTTGTTTGAAGTCGATTAAGCACAAAGCTACACAATGGGTTATATATGCTCTGCTTATCACTGGTATCGAAACCCGGTTTCTACAGCTGGGCCACTGGGGGTCTAAAGTGTAAAGAAGTTCATATCATCGTCAATATAAATGACTGTACCTCTCTTGCTTATAAAGTTACTGTGTATCGACGTATTTACGATTTCTTATAATGAACTAGATAAGAAATTTCGCGCTTCATTTGGCCGGTACTCAAACAGATATTGAACGCGTATTGTTTGCTTTCTGAAGTTCGCACTTACGTACTCGAGAACATTATTCGCTAGCCAGCCCTAATTTTGATTGTTTGTTTGTTTTGAATTTCGCGCAAAGCTACACGAGGGAAGACTAGAGGGAAGGCAGCTAGTCATCACCACCCACCGCCAACTCTTGGGCTATTCTTTTATAAACGAATATATATATATATTGGGATTGACCGTCACATTATAACGCTCCCACGGCTGAAAGGATTCAAACTCGCGATCCTTAGATTGCAAGTCGAGTGCCCTAACCATCTGGCCATGCCGGGCCCCTACTATATACATATACGGAAAATCATATTTAGTCAAATGTATTTGTAGAGTTTGTTTGTAATAAAGCACACCACGGGTATCAAAACCCGGATTCTAGCGTTGTAAGTCCGTAGAGAGAAAACTGTGTAGATTAATGATAAGGTTTCAAAGTTTCTTTTATGCTCTATACACGATGTTAGATGTACTTTATGATGAGCTTTTCGATCTGTAAGCGCCATGTAAAAAATTGATGTAATTAAAAAACAAAAAAATCTTCTTTAGAGCAGAATGAAATTAAGGATTTATGTGATGAAAAATTTTATTTCAAAACCGCTGGAATGGGAATAGATGAGGGAAGTATTGGAATATTCCATTTTATATATCTTTTTTACTCGTATTTATAAGCTTTATAATTTTGAAGAGATAGACTAAAGTCAACACCACCCACTACCAGCTCTTGGGCTATTCTTGTCAGACCGAATTCGGGAATTGGATTTTTGGGGGATAGTAATAGGGTACGAACTTTGGAAGCTAGGTCTATTGGTTCACGAAGATATAACTGATGAAAATAAATATAAATACATTAAACAAATGAAAAGAAAAAATTGTTGTTCTTGGAAACTAACTAAAATACAAAAACAAATCAAATACCAGTTAAGAAAAACTTTGTTAATTCTTTTAGTAACGATGTTTGTTTCCCCAGGTGGATAAGCGCAGTAAGTTTACGTACTTACAATGCTAATCTCAAAGGTTCGATCCCTCTCGGTGAACAGAGCACAGACAGCAAGTACATTGCGTAACTTTGTATTGAAACAACAACAACAAAGTTCGTTTATCCAGATAAATAAAAAAGAAATTCACGTTGGGTTTGAGGCAAGTTAATTAAAAATTCTTTGTATTAGACATTTCACGTGTACGAAAACAAATTCTAAATTAATTGATATATTTTGTTAACAGAATCAACTGACAAAGGCTAATTAATATAGTGAGAAAATTAACTAGATGAAAATGAACAATGTGGCTCCATCTTTTGGTTCATATAATTATTAATATCGCCCGAATTTTTGCCGAAGTGATATTCGAACCACTGGTTTTGAATTAATGTCGCGATAAAGGAGAAAATCACCCAGAAATAAAAGGGCAACATCATTTAATATGTCTTGTTTCTTCTTCTTTTGCTTGGTAAGTACATGATTGAGAACAAAGTTCTCACAGTTTATCTATTAAAAAAAATGAAAAGTCAGATATAACACATTAAATTATTTATCCTAAAAACTATTACTTGCGAGGGAAAAAAGCTTTCCTTTGTTTTCTCTGAAGCATCTGTCCCAAAATTCTGTGTCCTGTGCAGAGAGAGTTCCTCTTACTAATGATTTAGCATCCTGTACTACCAATTAGATCAAATGCGTTTGTTGACGGGGGTAAATCGTTTAGTGAATTTAGCGTTTCTCGCCAGAGAGAAAGCGCCATCTGTTATTTAACATTACTACTACTTTAACTGTTTATCTTTGTTAAAAAGGAAGACAAAATATAGGACAACATACGTTTCAGCGTTCACATTATTTCAATTTTTGTACATGTTACTGTGTCTTATAACACTTTTATTTGTTATTTTCACTTTTAAATAACATTCGTTTTTGAGAAGAAATAAATTATTATCCTTACCGATTAAACTGAGGACTTACAACGCTAGAATCCACGTTACGATACCCGTGGTGGTCAGAGTACATATAGCCCATTGTGTAGCTTTGTGCTTAATTACAAACAACCAAACCTCACCGATTACTCTATCATGGCTAATAAACAACACTATCTTGAATATGTTTTTTTTGATAGGGTTAATTAGCCCATTTTTTTATCACTTATATGAAGTTGTTAGCTTATGAATATCCTTAGATTTTGTATTAACTCCCCATGAATTTTAAACATATATATCACTGTCGCTGATTTTGTACAGATTTTGCATTGAATCGTTTTTTTTGTTTAAGTATCATAAAGTAAAATTGTATTCTTTCTTCACTGCAGGAAACCCAGAGTCAAGTAAAAGTCATATATATTTGTCAAAAGGTATTTTAAGGTATCTGAAGATCCAATGGGCCCATGAGACGCATTCGGTAGTTTTCAACTGACTTAATAATGTCAATGCTTTAATTTCACTGGAATTTTATTCTTTGAAAAAATACACATATGGATTTCACAAAAGTGAAATCTCTATACAATTAAACATTTAGTATACTTTTAGCTGTTATTGATATTGACGTAAAAAAACAATTGTGTCTGTTTTTAATATAATCGATAAATTTAACCACTAATTAGATAGGTGTTTTGAGTTAAGGTATTTTTGTAGTTGTAGAGATGTGATAGAGAACGAGACTCAAGCCTTGGACCTTTGTCATGTTTTGGCAATCTTCGTTATAAATTTCGATGAAAATATATAGCTAAATGGTTGGTTGATATATATTTGTAAAATCGCTTTTAATCAGATGTTGTCCTTCATGTTTTTAACATAGGTGAAGTTTCTTCATTATCATCATTCACTCTTCACAAGAATAGAACAGAATTGAATAGAAATTAAGAACTTCTTAGATCCTTCCCCGAAAAGTGATGAATTTGTATTTCAGCACAACATGGAAACTTGCCCAACTTGCGCATCAAGTGCCGTCCAGCCCATCTGCGCATAAAGTCCAGTTTAGCATATGTATGCATAAATTGTCATTCAGCCCATCTGTGGCTCCCAGTGCCTCAGCGGTATGTTTACGGACTTACTATGCTAAAAACTGGGTTTCGATACCCGTGATAGGCAGAGCACTGAGAGCTCTTTGTGTAGCTTTGTGCTTAACTACAGATAAACAGAAAAGTCCATCTGCGCATGAGGTGCAGTTCAGTCCATATGTACATAAGGTGTAGCTCAGCCCATGTGTGCATAAGTTGTCATTCAAGTTAAAAATAGCAAATATCAGAATCCAATAAAACGAATCAAAATATAGCAAAAAATACAGATAAAAACAGGAAGAAGTAAATAATAAAATGATGTACTTTTAATCCTTCAGTCGAGCTAAGTTATATTAGTAAGTCTGTTATCCAATTCTAAAGAGAGAGAGAAAAAACTATCCTCAACCCACCATGCCGAGAGAAATTACTTACAATTATGAAGATACATTAGTTTTAAACTATGAGTACAAAATATTAACGGCAGAATACGAAGATGCTAATAAATGGTATAATTGTATATTTAATAGTTAAATAGCATGCAAACACAACATAAATGTGCGCATTATACAATTGGATATATATATTCATACTCGTAACATTTATAGAGTTTATCGAAGCGCAATAACTCGCATTTCGTGACGTCAATAGTAAAACAGCAAATTAGAAAGCAAAACTATACATGCATGACTAAACGTTTTGCTATATTCTAAAACAGACTCCTAACAGAAAACTTACCTTCAAAGGGACCCTAACTAGTTACTTTTTTTTAAGACAGGGGGATATTTCGATTGTTTAGAAATGTCAAGGAAATTGATAGTGTTGTTACATCGTCAATTTTCGTACTTAATGGTGAGAGAACGGCAGGGATAGGGGGACACAAATATATAAATTTTGGTAGGGTAAGGGTCATCTTTAGCTAAGACAGCTTTATTTTTCTAATAGCTTAGTTGTTCTTTGTAATGGGTTGCCTTCAGGGTAAGGGTCATCTTCAGCTAAGACAGCTTTATTTTTCTAATAGTTTAGTTGGTCTTTGTAATGGGTTGCCTTCAGGTTTAGAATATGCAATTAATTCAAGGGAGTTTAATTAATGGAAGGCTTGATAAACATTTGAATTATGAGGGGTGAATTTGAGTGTTTTATTTTCATTTTAAAGTTTAGATTAGTGAATGGGACGGCCTAGATGGTCCGACAGGTTCCGTGTTATCTTTAAATTAGCCCTCCAGTGGCACAGCGATATGTCTGCGGACTTACAACTCTAGAAACCGGTTTTCGATACCCGTGGTGGGCAGAGCACAGATAGCCCTTGTGTAGCTTTGTGCATAATTAAAAACAAACAAACAAACAAAAAAAACAATCTTTAAATTATATGCAGTGTAATGTAAAATATGTAAACCTTGCGTCCTATGTTTGCTTGTTGTGGTTGTTTGTTTGTTTTTTTGGCATAATTTAGTCATTTTAACTTGATTTGTTTTTCCATTTGACATCAACTTATAATAGCACGAGTAAGACCATCCTAGTGAGTGGTTTGTTGCTTTTTTGAAAATAATGAGAGAAAAGTATGCCAACATAAGTTGATTGTGAGTTATCCCAGTCCTGGAGATTTGAATCGTACTAATGGGTGATGGGAATTGGTGGGAGGATCATATTGTAATAAATAAAGCATGCGGTGCACGTGCGCACACTTATCGAGAAAGTGAAGTTCCAATTCTTGTTTATCTATAGGAACATGCGATGCATTATGGTAAAGTTCAGAGTCGTATAAATATATATGACTATAAAGCTTTCATTTGGCTATACTTTAATCCAATTTCGTATTACAAATTGCACGATCTTAATTTGTACCCTGCCACAAATAAAGTCGTTTCCTTGAGTCTGTTTAGTCTTATTAGGGTAATAAAATGCAAGTTCAGGGCAGACTTCAGAGTTAATAGATTTATAAGTATACCGAAAGCTCAGAGCAGGGATCTGGTGGCTCTGCATTATTTCCTTAGAAGTAACTATCCATTTTTTTATGTTCCTATGAATACGTTTTAATGGACGGTTGAAAGGTTTTATAGATAGAATATATTTAAGCTTTTGAGCTTCTAAGTAGCACTATTTTTTACTGCAAAAACAAACACGGAATGAACGTTACGCAATGATACAAGCTGAAGTCCCCATTCTTTGTCCGGGTTATGAACTTAAAAACATATGAGTGGATGCTACGATACATGAACGTTATGCAATGATACAAGCTGAAGTCCCCATTCTTTGTTCGAATTATGAACTTAAAAACATATGGGTGGATGCTACGATACATGAACGTTATGCAATGATACAAGCTGAAGTTCCCATTCTTTGTCCGGGTTATGAACTTAAAAAAATATGGGTGGGTGCTACGATACATAATACAAAAATCCTAACTTTCACACAATTTATTTGCAACATAACATATTATTACAGTAAAATAAATTAAAACATCCAGAGAAGAAGCAACCATAAAAAAAATAAAAGCCAGTCTAATGTTAAATCATAACTTCCAGAAACTAATGTAGAAAAAAATAATAATAAATGGTCACAAAAAACAACTGCCCTTACTCCTGTTCGCCAACTAACTTTCAAAACGAGGCAAGTCTGAAGTCTAAGGTGCTGCTTACACACCAAATTCTTTGGCATTATCTTCTGTGAAGTCACCGTAGCACCACAAGTTCAATCTTTGTCGCCGTGCTGTTTCTTCAGAATTTTTGTACTCTGTGATAACTTTCTGTAACCTCTTCTCCTTTCTGCTTTCAACCATCAACAACCCTTCAAATATGAGGTTTTTCAGAATGTCTTGTTTCTCCTCTGATGTGTACAGTGTTACATACTCAATACCACCAACTCTGTATTCTGAATTTAGCAACAGGACCCGGTTATCTGTGTCTTGAAATAGAGCATTTCGTGTCTCGTCTAAAAGTTCTGAATCTTCTGGCATAGTGACACAGGCTAGTCCATAATCATGTGCTGCAGGATAAACACCTTGATATGCTGAGGGAAGCATATTGTAGGGTCTGTCACTTCTCTGTTTCCAAAGTCTATATAAAAGACATTAACAATGTTTCCAGCCACTTTCTCTACACGAGCTCGTCCACAAACATGGAAGCACACAGAACACCTTTCTTGGGTGTAAAAGAACCAGGAAGGGGAGGGTTAGAAGCCAACTCTTCTCGCAGCTTGGCCATCATTTCTTCGAATCGTGTACCTTCATCCACATGTTGCGCATAGAAAGTGAGATTTGGTCGGACTTCAGTGATGATGATAGATCTGTAGTTGATCTTCCTCTCAACGTTATCTTCCTTTTTCTCCTCCTCCTCCTCTTTTGTTTCTTCAAATACTGTCAAAATCTTACTCCTCTTGCTTTGGCAGCATTATCTTAAGTGCATTGTAATGCTGACTACGCTCAGCAGTAAAGTGGACAGAGGCTAGTCCTTCTTGAACTAATGCCATAGACAAATTAGTATTATCAATCCACAACGACCCAATAAAGTTTCCAGCTTTGTCCATGGTTTCAACTTCAATTTAATCTTTTCTTTGATGACACAATTCCTTGGTAAATCTGTGAGCTTCTTCTGACCATGGTTTTCCCTCTAGCATGACTCCTCCGGGTGCAGGTCTAGAACCACGTGGACAGCTGATTACTCCTAATAAGACTGCTTATTAATTAATTGAGGGTTATTGGCCGCAGGAGTGTCTTATGGAATGAAGTTGTAATGTCACGGGTCAAAGTAGAAAGTGAGTATAACTCAAGAAATGGCTATTCATATCAGCGTTATGGTAGCTGTTGTCGTATCGACTTCATCTGAGTTTATGTATTATCGCAGTAGTGGTGGCCATTTTTTTCATTGCATTCCTCCATAGAGAGTGCTAGCACACTCTCTGAGATATATAAGATGTTTGTTTGCTCCCCCACTGTGTGTATATTATTATAGGAAACTTAATGTGTGTGTGTGTGTGTTTTCTTATAGCAAAGCCACATCGAACTATCAGTTGTGTCCACCGAGAGGAATCGAACCTTATTTTAGCGTTGTAAATCCTAAGACTTACTGCTGTCTCGCCGGTGGACGGAAAATTTAATAACGTTTTCTTTGTTTGATGTGAGAACGTGGCGCTATATATGAATATTGTTAACGTTAACTTACGTCAAAGATAATAAATGCTCAATAACATTAATAATGGGGGTGGGGGGGTTTGAACCCCCATTAACATGCCACTTGTTCCAGACTATCATCCCACAAAGTTTGGTTGAGATTGACCCAGTGATCTAGGAGTAGTTAGATAAAGGACAAACAGACAGACACACAGATTTTTTGGGCTTTATATATATATATATATATAGATGGTCATTTATATGTTTAAACAAATGAAAAACATAGATTAAGCTTACACGTGGTATAATTTAACGTATTAACGTATTCAACAGTTGACAAGTATATGAGTTTTAAGTATTGTTTTCTAAAATAACCTTCTTCCTAAAAAAAGAGAAATGACTCCTCCCCAGATGAGATAACGGTAAGTCTACAGACTTACAACGCTACAATCCTGGGTTAGATTCCCCGCAGTGGCCACAACAGGTAGCCCAATGTGACTTTGTTCTAAAACAATCAAACAAACCATACTGACTCACGAAATACATAGTTTAAATGTGACTAAGTAGAAGAAAAATTGTAAGAAATTATTTGCTATAAACTGCGGTCAACATTTGTTTAAATTTACATGTCATTCGCATTTTATGGAAGGGGGACAGAAGCTAAAATTTATTAAATTGGAAAATAAAACATGCAACATATTTTTATACCTAATAAAATATTTTAGGTCGTGAAATACCTTATGACACAACTTTGGCGCTACTCTAATCGAATGGTGGGATTTGATAGACACTGTTACAACGGTCCCAAAGTACGGAGCGTGATCTTGCGGCAATAGGACGCGAACCTTGGACCCTCGCTAACCAAAAGCCACGCTCCACTTAAAGCTGACATAGAAGGTTTATACAAGATAAAACAGTTTGTGCCATAACACAATATGCAAAATATGTATTAATAGATTGTACACGTTGTGTAAAACATGTAATAATAAACTGTTTACGATGTGTAAAATATGTATTAATAAAATTGTACACAATGTGTAAAATATGTATGTTTGTAGTGGAGCACAAAGCTACACCAAGAGCTATCTGTGTTCTGCCCACCACGGTTATCGAAAACCAATTTCTAGCATTGTAAGGCTGCAGACGTACCACTGTGCCACTGGAGGGCATAACATATGTATTAATAGATTATACACAATGTGTAAAATATCTATTAATAAACTGTACACGATGTGTAAAATATGTATTAATAAATTATACACAATGTGTAAAATATGTATTAATAAATTATACACAATGTGTAAAATATCTATTAATAAATTGTACACAATGTGTAAACTATGTACTTATAAATTGTAGCTTTTTAGAGGGGCATAACTTTTGTAATAACGTGAGTGGTTTAAACTTAACATGTTAAACATTTTGTCAGGAGATGCTATGCAATTATCAGAATAGAATTACAATTCAACACGTACACCACGTATTCGTATATGTGTTAAAATAGAGGGATTTTTTATAATTGCAATTGCCTTTGAAGGTTGAATAACCCTTAAATGAACTCAGAAAATCGCATTCCAGAATTTATAAAAACTCACATATATATGTAATAGTTTTGTGTAGAATTCTGTAGATAACTTCTACCAGAAAAGCTGCCCAAACTCCACAAAACAGTTACAATACTACAATAAGCTTCTAGAATCACTTTTACCTATTTCACCAGTTGACTACCCTCGCTGCTAGCGGCGTTTTCGGTTCTTAATCCATTACAGAGGAAAGCTTGAAAACACACGCTCATACGACAGTTTCTGTTTGATTTTGTTTATTTGTTTGTTGGTTGAATTTCACGCAAAGACACTCAAAGGCTATCTGAGCTAACCATCCCTAATTTAGAAGTGATAGACTAGGGGAAAGCAGCTAGTTAACACCAACCACCGTCAACTCTTGGACTAATCTTTACCAACGAAAATTGGGATTGACCGTTCCATTGTAACGCCCCCAAGACTGAAAAGGCGAACATGTACGGTCACGGGATTCAAACCCGCGGCCCCAAACAGTCAATTAAAACATCTAGTGTTCCTTCAAATTTTGTTTGGTTTTGAAAATACCCGAAATATTCCATTGATACAAAAAGTACAATTCGTCGGTGGGACAATATACATGTCATTTGAAACAACAACAAAAAACAATTTTTATAAAGTAAACTGAGTTTTCAAATATAAAAAGTGATTGATGATGCTCAGATGAGAATGCATATCAAACCTGATTCGTTTTTAAATAAACTTTTGATTGCCAGTAATATTTTGTTCAAGCCGACACTTTACTTAGCTTAATTGTATTCACCGCTTGGGCAAATGCCAGAACTACCTTCCCCCCACACCTTTCGGCAAATTTATACAGCTATTAGACTGGCATTTAAAAAAAACGTTCAGCTTCGCTTGTGACTTAATTACAACGTTCAACCAAACACTCACTAAATTATAAACATTTTTATGCAAAGACGACCTTCAGTAATACTTAAAAGTAAGTAACCCTTTAAAAAAAAAGGTGTTGACTCTATCAGAGAATCAATATTGAAGGTGCTCAAAGACGCCCTTCAGTGATACTTAAAAGCAAGTAACCCTTTAAAAAAAAGGTGTTGACTCTATCAGAGAATCAATATTGAAGGTGCTCAAAGACGCCCTTCAGTGATACTTAAAAGTAAGTAACCCTTTAAAAAAAAAGGTGTTGACTCTATCAGAGAATCAATATTGAAGGTGCTCAAAGACGCCCTTCAGTGATACTTAAAAGCAAGTAACACCAGACTGACTCGATAATTCAGCGATAAGTCTAAGGGCTTATACCGCGAAAAATCAGGTTTCAATACCTGCAGTGGGCAGAAGTTGTATCTAACAACAAACAAACAACAACAACAAAAGTCGTATTGGTGGTTGGGACGCTGTTTGTATCATAACTTGTTAACGATTTTGTTTAAAAAATGTAGAACTAAAAAGCGAAATGAATATTTTTGCTGTACATTTCTAGGCAGATAATTATTATATGAAATTTTTATCTTTAGTGCTTAATATAATCTCGTTTTAGCAAGACATTTGTATTGGAATAAAATAATGATAACGTTTTTAATAGGTGTATATTTACATATTTCACTAATCCGGCGTCTATATCAATTTAGTCTCAGGATTTTTGAGAAATTATTTTATTCTAATCTTTCTACTTAAAACGATCTTAATCTTATCTTGATACGCTGACAGAGTTACCTTTATCTAATCTCGATAATCCTGTAGAACCATCTTAATCTAGACTGGAGAGAAGTCATAATATAATTTGTCTAGTAGAGTTGTACTTGTCTGTAAACACCTGGGTATTCTATAACATCCTATAACAAAATACATGCCTAGTAGAGTTGTACTTGTCTGTAAACACCTAGGTATTCTATACCACTGTACATCCTATAACAATAAACATGTCTAGTACATATGTACTTGTCTGTAAACGGCTGGGTACTCTTTACCACAGCACACCCTATAACAATAAGCATGCTTAGTAGAGTTGTACTTGTTTGTAAACACCTGGGTACTCTATACCACAGCACATCCTATAACAATAAACAGTTGGGTATTATTTACAATAAACAATTTATACAAGTATTCCGATATACAAGTACACCACTTAATACTTCTAGACAATTAATGAACATATATTTTCAACCCGTAAACTGACAGTCTTACTATTACTATCAAAGTACCCCACTGGACGTTCTACACCACTAGACTAATAATTATTCTAAGCCAGAGTACCATTAAATATTCCATAGATAGTTACTAATGGACATTGTAACCAACTGGACCGAAGGAATTGTAGGATTATATTTTTAAAAAAGGTCAATTTCATGTAAAAAACAATAAAAATGAAGCAACAGTTATATTAAAGTTTTTCTTCATGATCCATTCAAGCCGTCTTCAGCCATTATTTGTCTCAAAGTGGGTTCCTCGTCACCGAATTTGAACAGTTCTACATCATTCTACGTCTCTTTCAATCTTTAACACCATTATTTAATGAAAGAAATATTATATAAAACGTTCCACCTTAAATCAAGTTTATCAAAACATTGTCGTCAGTTTTTTCATCGCATCTCAGAACAGCTTTGAAATAAAATAAACTCTTGTGAATGTACCACAGAGGGCTCGGAGGATTTAGTGCACATATCTTTGTATCTTAACTCTCAAAGCGATCAATGAAATTGAACGTATGTGGACTAGTGTATAACTAAAATAAGGTAAAAAAAGTTGCATATTTGGTGTAAACATAAATGTTCTAATATTTACTCGCATTTTTAATTTTGCTTTCATTCGTAGCGAAAAAATATTGTCAAAACTAAAAGATATTATTGCCCATTATGTAGTGCACTGTTACGTATTACAATTTCTAAAGGTCTGAAACCGAGTTAAATGATGATTTAAATTTAGTAATTAAATAAATGCCGATATGTCTCCAATTTATGATATTTGCCAACAAG